>NW_026775573.1:99202927-99237082 GCF_030987335.1 Cornus florida | reverse complement strand
TTACTCATTAAAACACGCTTCGTGACGTCAAAGGGAACTCAAATAACTTTAACTCAAAACTTGTAGTTCTTTACAAATATTCAATCTTTATACATTAAAAAGGTCTAGTGACATAATAGGTACCTTGATTGAGGTAATTTCATTCAAAGATTCAATATTTACTCTCTAAAACACTCTTCGAGACGTCGCAGGGAACTCGAATATGTTTAACTCAAAACTCTCATTTTCTTTCAAAGATTAAACCTTTATACATTAAAAAGGTCTAGTGACATAATAAGTACCTCTATTGAGGTAATTTCATACAAAGATTCAATCCTTACGCGTTAAAACACTATTCGGGACGGCATAGGGAACTCGGATAGGTTTAACTCATAAAGCTCATTTCTTTTTAAAGATTCAATCTTTATATATAAAAGGTCCAGGGACAAAATAAGTCCCTTGATTCAAGTAATTTCAACCAAATATTCAATCTTTACTCGTTGAAATACTCTTCGGGATGTTATAGGGAACTCGAATAAGTTTAACTCAAAACAGTCATTTTCTTTCCAAGATTCAATCTTTATACATTAAAAAGATCTTGTAACATAATAGGTACCTTTACTAAGGTATTTTCATTCAAAGATTCATTATTTAGTCATTAAAACGCTGTTCACGACTTCATAGGTTAATCGAATAAGTTAAACTCAGAACTATCATTTTATTCCAAAGATTCAATCTTTAGACATTAAAAAGGTCTAGTAACATAATAGGTACCTTTATTGAGGTGTTTTCATTCAAAGATTCAATCTTTATTCATCAAAACACTCTTCGCGACTTCATAGGTAACTCGAATAAGTTAAACTCAAAACTCTCACTTTCTTTCCAAGATTCAATCTTTGTACATTAAAAAGGTCTAGTGACATAATAGCTACCTTGATTGAGATAATTACATTCAAAGATTCAATATTTACTCATTTATACACTATTTGGGACGTTACAGGGAACATGAATAACTTTAACTCAAAACCCTCATTTTGTTTCAAAGATACAGTCTTTATACATTAAAAAGGTCTACTAACAAAATAAGTACCTTTATTGAAGTATTTTCATTCAAAGGTTCAATCTTTAGTCATTAAAACACTCTTCGCAACTTCATAGGTAGCTCGAATTAGTTGAACTCAAAACTCTCATGTTCTTTCAAAGATTCAATCTTTATACATTAAAAAAGTTTAGTGACAGAATAGGTCCCTTGATTGAGGTAATTTAATTCAAAGATTCAATCTTTTCTCATTAAAACACTCTTCGTGACGTCAAAGGGAACTCGAATAACTTTAACTCAAAACTCTCATTTCTTTTCAAAGATTCAACGTTTATACAATAAAAATTTCTACTGACTTAATAGGTACCTCGATCGAGGTAATTTCATTCAAAGATTCAATCTTTACTCATTAAAACACTCTTCGGGACGTTACAGGGAACTCGAATAAGTTTAACTCAAAAATCTCATTTTCTTTCAAAGATTCAATCTTTATACATTGGAAAGGTCTAGTAACAGAATTGGTACCTTTATTGTGGTATTTTTCATTCAAAAATTCAATCTTCAGTCATTAAAACACTCTTCGCGATTTCATAGGTAACTCGAATAAGTTAAACTCAAAATACTCATTTTCTTTCAAATATTCAATCTTTATACATTATAAAGGCCTAGTGGTAGAATAGGTACCTTGATTGAGGTAATTTCATTCAAAGATTCAATCTTTACTCATTAAAACACTCTTCATGACGTCAAAGGGAACTCGAATAACTTTAACTCAAAACTCTCATTTCTTTTCAAAGATTCAATGTTTATACAATAAAAATTTCTAGTGACTTAATAGGTACGTCGATTGAGGTAATTTCATTTAAAGATTCAATCTTTATTCATTAAAACACTATTAGGGATGTCAAAAGGAACTCGAATAAGTTTAACTCAAAACTCTAATTTTCTTTCAAAGATTCAATCTTTATACATCAAAAAGATCTAGTAACATAATAGGTTCCTGTATTGAGGAATTTTCATTTGAAGATTCAATCTTTGGTCATTAAAACAATCTTCGCGACTTCATAGGTAACTCAAATAAGTTAAACTCAATACTCTCATTTTTTTCAAAGATTCCATCTTTATACATTAAAAAGGTCTACTTACATAATAGGTACATTGATTGAGATAATTTCGTTCAACGATTCAATCTTTACTCATTAAAGCACGCTTCGTGACGTCAAAGGGAACTCAAATAACTTTAACTCAAAACTCGTAGTTCTTTACAAATATTCAATCTTTATGAATTAGAAAGGTCTAGTGACATAATAGGTACCTTGATTGAGGTAATTTCATTCAAAGATTCAATATTTACTCTTTAAAACACTCTTCGAGACGTCGCAGGGAACTAGAATATGTTTAACTCAAAACTCTCATTTTCTTTCAAAGTTTGAACCTTTATACATTAAAAAGGTCTAGTGACATAATATGTACCTCTATTGAGGTAATTTCATACGAAGATTCAATCCTTACGCGTTAAAACACTATTCGGGACGTCATAGGGAACTCGGATAGGTTTAACTCATAATGCTCATTTCTTTTTAAAGATTCAATCTTTTTATATAAAAGGTCCAGGGACAAAATAAGTCCCTTGATTCAAGTAATTTCAATCAAAGATTCAATCTTTACTCGTTGAAATACTCTTCGGGATGTCATAGGGAACTCGAATAAGTTTAACTCAAAACAGTCATTTTCTTTCCAAGATTCAATCTTTATACATAAAAAAGGTCTTGTAACATAATAGGTACCTTTACTAAGGTATTTTCATTCAAAGGTTCATTATTTAGTCATTAAAACACTGTTCACGACTTCATAGGTAAATCGAATAAGTTGAACTCAGAACTATCATTTTATTCCAAAGATTCAATCTTTAGAAATTAAAAAGGTCTAGTAACATAATAGGTACCTTTATTGAGGTGTTTTCATTCAAAGATTCAATCTTTATTCATTAAAACACTCTTCGCGACTTCATAGGTAACTCGAATAAGTTAAACTCAAAACTCTCACTTTCTTTCCAAGATACAATCTTTGTACATTAAAAAGGTCTACTGACATAATAGCTACCTTGATTGAGGTAATTACATTCAAAGATTCAATATTTACTCATTAAAACACTCTTTGGGACGTTACCGGGAACGTGAATATGTTTAACTCAAAACTCTCATTTTCTTTCAAAGATACAGTCTTTATACATTAAAAAGGTCTACTAACAAAATAAGTACCTTTATTGAGGTATTTTCATTCAAAGATTCAATCTTTAGTCATTAAAACACTCTTCGCAACTTCATAGGTAACTCGAATAAGTTGAACTCAAAACTCTCATATTCTTTCAAAGATTCATTCTTTATACATTAAAAAGGTTTAGTGACAGAATAGGTACCTTGATTGAGGTAATTTCATTCAAAGATTCAATCTTTACCCATTAAAATACTCTTCGTGATGTCAAAGGGAACTTGAATAACTTTAACTCGAAACACTCATTTCTTTTCAAAACGTCAATCTTTATAGATTAAAAAGGTCTAGTGATGTAATAGCTACCTTGATTGAGGTAATTTCATTCAATGATTCAATCTTTACTCATTAAGACACACTTCGGGACGTTACAGGGAACTCGAATAAGTTTAACTCAAAAATCTCATTTTCTTTCAAAGATTCAATCTTTATACATTGGAAAGGTCTAGTAACAGAATTGGTACCTTTATTGTGATATTTTTCGTTCAAAGATTCAGTCTTCAGTCATTAAAACACTCTTCGCGATTTCATAGGTAACTCGAATAAGTTAAACTCAAAACACTCATTTTCTTTCAAAGATGCAATCTTTATACATTACAAAGGTCTAGTGGTAGAATAGGTACCTTGATTTAGGTAATTTCATTCAAAGATTCAATCTTTACTCATTAAAACACTCTTCGTGACGTCAAAGGTAACTCGAATAACTTTAACTCAAAACTCTCATTTCTTTTCAAAGATTCAATCTTTATACAATCAAAATTTCTAGTGACTTAATAGGTACCTCGATTGAGGTAATTTCATTCAAAGATTCAATCTTTATTCACTAAAACACTCTTCGGGAAGTCAAAAGGAACTCGAATAATTTTCACTCAAAACTCTAATTTTCTTTCAAAGATTCAATCTTTATACATCAAAAAGATCTAGTAACATAATAGGTTCCTGTATTGAGGAATTTTCATTCGAAGATTCCATCTTTGGTCATTAAAACACTCTTCGCGACTTCATAGGTAACTCGAATCAGTTAAACTCAATACTCTCATTTTTTTCAAAGATTCCATCTTTATACATTTAAAAGGTCTACTGACATAATAGGTACATTGATTGAGATAATTTCGTTCAAAGATTCAATCTTTACTTATTGAAACACGCTTCGTGACGTCAAAGGGAACTCAAATAACTTTAACTCAAAACTCGTAGTTCTTTACAAATATTCAATCTTTATACATTAAAAAGGTCTAGTGACATAATAGGTACCTTGATTCAGGTAATTTCATTCAAAGATTCAATATTTACTCTTTAAAACACTCTTCGAGACGTCGCAGGGAACTCGAATATGTTTAACTCAAAACTCTCATTTTCATTCAAAGATTAAACCTTTATACATTAAAAAGGTCTAGTGACATAATAAGTTCCTCTATTGAGGTAATTTGATACAAAGATTCAATCCTTACGCGTTAAAACACTATTCGGGACTTCATAGGAAACTCGGATAGGTTTAACTCATAACGCTCATTTCTTTTTAAAGATTCAATCTTTATATATAAAAGGTCCAGGGACAAAATAAGTCCCTTGATTCAAGTAATTTCAATCAAAGATTCAATCTTTACTCGTGGAAATACTCTTCGGGATGTCATAGGGAACTCGAATAAGTTTAACTCCAAACAGTCATTTTCTTTCCAAGATTCAATCTTTATACATTAAAAAGGTCTTGTAACATAATAGGTACCTTTACTAAGGTATTTATATTCAAAGATTCATTATTTAGTCATTAAAACACTGTTCACGACTTCATAGGTAAATCGAATAATTTGAACTCAGAACTATCATTTTATTCCAAAGATTCAATCTTTAGACATTAAAAAGGTCTAGTAACATAATAGGTACCTTTATTGAGGTGTTTTCATTCAAAGATTCAATCTTTATTCATTAAAAGACTCTTCGCGACTTCATAGGTAACTCGAATAAGTTAAACTCAAAACTCTAACTTTCTTTCCAAGATTCAATCTTTGTACATTAAAAAGGTCTTGTGACAAAATAGCTACCTTGATTGAGGTAATTACATTCAAAGATTCAGTATTTACTCATTAAAACACTCTTTGGGACGTTACAGGGAACGTGAATAAGTTTAACTCAAAACTCTCATTTTCTTTCAAAGATACATTCTTTATACATTAAAAAGGTCTACTAACAAAATAAGTACCTTTATTGAAGTATTTTCATTCAAAGGTCCAATCTTTAGTCATTAAAACATTCTTCGCAACTTCAAAGGTAACTCGAATAAGTTGAACTCAAAACTCTCATGTTCTTTCAAAGATTCAATCTTTATACATTAAAAAGGTTTAGTGACAGAATAGGTACCTTGATTGAGGTAATTTCATTTAAAGATTCAATCTTTACTCATTAAAACACTCTTCGTGACGTCAAGGGGAACTTGAATAACTTTAACTCGAAACACTCATTTCTTTTCAACACGTCAATCTTTATAAATTAAAAAGGTCTAGTGATGTAATAGCTACCTTGATTGAGGTAATTTCATTCAATGATTCAATCTTTACTCATTAAAACACTCTTCGGGACGCTACAGGGGACTCGAATAAGTTTAACTCAAAAATCTCATTTTCTTTCAAAGATTCAATCTTTATACATTGGAAAGGTCTAGTAATAGAATTGGTACCTTTATTATGGTATTTTTAATTCAAAGATTCAATCTTCAGTCATTAAAACACTCTTCGCGATTTTATAGGTAACTCGAATAAGTTAAACTCGAAACACTCATTTTCTTTCAAAGATTCAATCTTTATACATTACAAAGGTCTAGTGGTAGAATAGGTATCTTGATTGAGGTAATTTCATTCAAAGATTCAATCTTTACTCATTAAAACACTCTTCGTGACGTCAAAGGGAACTCGAATAACTTTAACTCAAATCTCTCATATCTTTTCAAAGATTCAATCTTTACACAATCAAAATTTCTAGTGACTTAATAGGTACCTCGATTGAGGTAATTTCATTCAAAGATTCAATCTTTATTCATTAAAACACTCTTCGGGATGTCAAAAGGAACTCGAATAAGTTTAACTCAAAACTCTAATTTTTTTTCAAAGATTCAATCATTATACATCAAAAAGATCTAGTAACATAATAGGTTCCTGTATTGAGGAATTTTCATTTGAAGATTCAATCTTTGGTCATTAAAACACTCTTCGCGACTTCATAGGTAACTCGAATAAGTTAAACTCAATACTCTCATTTTTTTAAAAGATTCCATCTTTATACATTAAAAAGTTCTACTGACATAATAGGTACATTGATTGAGATAATTTCGTTCAAAGATTCAACCTTTACTCATTAAAACACGCTTCGTGACGTCAAAGGGAACTCAAATAACTTTAACTCAAAACTAGTAGTTCTTTACAAATATTCAATCTTTATACATTAAAAAGGTCTAGTGACATAATAGGTACCTTGATTGAGGTAATTTCATTCAAAGATTCAATATTTACTCTCTAAAACACTCTTCGAGACGTCGCAGGGAACTCGAATATGTTTAACTCAAAACTCTCATTTTCTTTCAAAGATTAAACCTTTATACATTAAAAAGGTCTAGTGACATAATAAGTACCTCTATTGAGGTAATTTCATACGAAGATTCAATCCTTACGCGTTAAAACACTATTCGGGACGTCATAGGGAACTCGGATAGGTTTAACTCATAACGCTCATTTCTTTTTAAAGATTCAATCTTTTTATATAAAAGGTCCAAGGACAAAATAAGTCCCTTGATTCAAGTAATTTCAATCAAAGATTCAATCTTTACTCGTTGAAATACTCTTCGGGATGTCATAGGGAACTCGAATAAGTTTAACTCAAAACAGTCATTTTCTTTCCAAGATTCAATCTTTATACATAAAAAAGGTCTTGTAACATAATAGGTACCTTTACTAAGGTATTTTCATTCAAAGATTCATTATTTAGTCATTAAAACACTGTTCACGACTTCATAGGTAAATCGAATAAGTTGAACTCAGAACTATCATTTTATTCCAAAGATTCAATCTTTAGACATTAAAAAGGTCTAGTAACATAATAGGTACCTTTATTGAGGTGCTTTCATTCAAAGATTCAATCTTTATTCATTAAAACACTCTTCGCGACTTCATAGGTAACTCGAATAAGTTAAACTCAAAACTCTCACTTTCTTTCCCAGATTCAATCTTTGTACATTAAAAAGGTCTAGTAACATAATAGCTACCTTGATGGACGTAATTACATTCAAAGATTCAATATTTACTCATTTATACACTCTTTGGGACGTTACAGGGAACATGAATAACTTTAACTCAAAACCCTCATTTTGTTTCAAAGATACAGTCTTTATACATTAAAAAGGTCTACTAACAAAATAAGTACCTTTATTGAGGTATTTTCATTCAAAGGTTCAATCTTTAGTCATTAAAACACTCTTCGCAACTTCATAGGTAGCTCGAATTAGTTGAACTCAAAGCTGTCATGTTCTTTCAAAGATTCAATCTTTATACATTAAAAAAGTTTAGTGACAGAATAGGTCCCTTAATTGAGGTAATTTAATTCAAAGATTCAATCTTTACTCATTAAAACACTTTTCGTGACGTCAAAGGGAACTCGAATAACTTTAACTCAAAACTCTCATTTCTTTTCAAAGATTCAATGTTTATACAATAAAAATTTCTACTGACTTAATAGGTACCTCGATTGAGGTAATTTCATTCAAAGATTCAATCTATACTCATTAAAACACTCTTCGGGACGTTACAGGGAACTCGAATAAGTTTAACTAAAAAATCTCATTTTCTTTCAAAGATTCAATCTTCATACATTGGAAAGGTCTAGTAACAGAATTGGTACCTTTATTGTGGTATTTTTCATTCAAAAATACAATCTTCAGTCATTAAAACACTCTTCGCGATTTCATAGGTAACTCGAATAAGTTAAACTCAAAACACTCATTTTCTTTCAAAGATTCAATCTTTATACATTACAAAGGTCTAGTGGTAGAATAGGTACCTTGATTTAGGTAATTTCCTTCAAAGATTCAATCTTTACTCATTAAAACACTCTTCGTGACGTCAAAGGTAACTCGAATAACTTTAACTCAAAACTCTTATTTCTGTTCAAAGATTCAATCTTTATACAATCAAAATTTCTAGTGACTTAATAGGTACCTCGATTGAGGTAATTTCATTCAAAGATTCAATCTTTATTCACTAAAACACTCTTCGGGAAGTCAAAAGGAACTCGAATAAGTTTAACTCAAAACTCTAATTTTCTTTCAAAGATTCAATCTTTATACATCAAAAAGATCTAGTAACATAATAGGTTCCTGTATTGAGGAATTTTCATTCGAAGATTCAATCTTTGGTCATTAAAACACTCTTCGCGACTTCATAGGTAACTCGAATAAGTTAAACTCAATACTCTCATTTTTTTTAAAGATTCCATCTTTATACATTAAAAAGGTCTACTGACATAATAGGTACATTGATTGAGATAATTTCGTTCAAAGATTCAATCTTTACTCATTAAAACACGCTTCGTGACGTCAAAGGGAACTCAAATAACTTTAACTCAAAACTCGTAGTTCTTTACAAATATTCAATCTTTATACATTAAAAAGGTCTAGTGACATAATAGGTACCTTGATTAAGGTAATTTCATTCAAAGATTCAATATTCACTCTTTAAAACACTCTTCGAGACGTCGCAGGGAACTCGAATATGTTTAACTCAAAACTCTCATTTTCTTTCAAAGATTAAACCTTTATACATTAAAAAGGTCTAGTGACATAATAAGTTCCTCTATTGAGGTAATTTGATACAAAGATTCAATCCTTACGCGTTAAAACACTATTCGGGACGTCATAGGAAACTCGGATAGGTTTAACTCATAACGCTCATTTCTTTTTAAAGATTCAATCTTTATATATAAAAGGTCCAGGGACAAAATAAGTCCCTTGATTCAAGTAATTTCAATCAAAGATTCAATCTTTACTCGTGGAAATACTCTTCGGGATGTCATAGGGAACTCGAATAAGTTTAACTCCAAACAGTCATTTTCTTTCCAAGATTCAATCTTTATACATTAAAAAGGTCTTGTAACATAATAGGTACCTTTACTAAGGTATTTATATTCAAAGATTCATTATTTAGTTATTAAAACACTGTTCACGACTTCATAGGTAAATCGAATAATTTAAACTCAGAACTATCATTTTATTCCAAAGATTCAATCTTTAGACATTAAAAAGGTCTAGTAACATAATAGGTACCTTGATTGAGGTGTTTTCATTCAAAGATTCAATCTTTATTCATTAAAACACTCTTCGCAACTTCATAGGTAACTCGAATAAGTTAAACTCAAAACTCTAACTTTCTTTCCAAGATTCAATCTTTGTACATTAAAAAGGTCTTGTGACATAATAGCTACCTTGATTGAGGTAATTACATTCAAAGATTCAGTATTTACTCATTTAAACACTCTTTGGGACGTTACAGGGAACGTGAATAAGTTTAACTCAAAACTCTCATTTTCTTTCAAAGGTACAGTCTTTATACATTAAAAAGGTCTACTAACAAAATAAGTACCTTTATTGAGGTATTTTCATTCAAAGATTCAATCTTTAGTCATTAAAACACTCTTCGCAACTTCATAGGTAACTCGAATAAGTTGAACTCAAAACTCTCATGTTCTATCAAAGATTCAATCTTTATACATTAAAAAGTTTTAGTGACAGAATAGGCACCTTGATTGAGTAATTTCATTCAAAGATTCAATCTTTACTCATTAAAACACTCTTCGTGACGTCAAAGGGAACTTGAATAACTTTAACTCGAAACGCTCATTTCTTTTTAAAATGTCAATGTTTATAAATTAAAAAGGTCTAGTGATGTAATAGCTACCTTGATTGAGGTAATTTCATTCAATGATTCAATCTTTACTCATTAAGACACTCTTTGGGACGTTACAGGGAACTCGAATAAGTTTAACTCAAAAATCTCATTTTCTTTCAAAGATTCAATCTTTATACATTGGAAAGGTCTAGTAACAGAATTGGTACCTTTATTGTGATATTTTTCATTCAAAGATTCAATCTTCAGTCATTAAAACACTCTTCGCGATTTCATAGGTAACTCGAATAAGTTAAACTCAAAACACTCATTTTCTTTCAAAGATTCAATCTTTATACATTACAAAGGTCTAGTTGTAGAATAGGTACCTTGATTGAGGTAATTTCCTTCAAAGATTCAACCTTTACTCATTAAAACACTCTTCGTGACGTCAAAGGTAACTCGAATAACTTTAACTCAGAACTCTCATTTCTTTTCAAAGATTCAATCTTTATACAATCAAAATTTCTAGTGACTTAATAGGTACCTCGATTGAGGTAATTTCATTCAAAGATTCAATCTTTATTCACTAAAACACTCTTCGGCATGTCAAAAGGAACTCGAATAAGTTTAACTCAAAACTCTAATTTTCTTACAAAGATTCAATCTTTATACATCAAAAAGATCTAGTAACATAATAGGTTCCTGTATTGAGGAATTTTCATTCGAAGATTCAATCTTTGGTCAGAAAAACACTCTTCGCGACTTCATAGGTAACTCGAATAAGTTAAACTCAATACTCTCATTTTTTTCAAAGATTCCATCTTTATACATTAAAAAAGTCTACTGACATAATAGGTACATTGATTGAGATAATTTCGTCCAAAGATTCAATCTTTACTCATTAAAACACGCTTCGTGACGTCAAAGGGAACTCAAATAACTTTAACTCAAAACTCGTAGTTCTTTACAAATATTCAATCTTTATACATTAAAAAGGTCTAGTGACATAATAGGTACCTTGATTAAGGTAATTTCATTCAAAGATTCAATATTTACTCTTTAAAACACTCTTCGAGACGTCGCTGGGAACTCGAATATGTTTAACTCAAAACTCTCATTTTCTTTCAAAGATTAAACCTTTATACATTAAAAAGGTCTAGTGACATAATAAGTTCCTCTATTGAGGTAATTTGATACAAAGATTCAATCCTTACGCGTTAAAACACTATTCAGGATGTCATAGGAAACTCGGATAGGTTTAACTCATAACGCTCATTTCTTTTTAAAGATTCAATCTTTATATATAAAAGGTCCAGGGACAAAATAAGTCCCTTGATTCAAGTAATTTCAATCAAAGATTCAATCTTTACTCGTTGAAATACTCTTCGGGATGTCATAGGGAACTCGAATAAGTTTAACTCAAAACAGTCATTTTCTTTCCAAGATTCAATCTTTATACATTAAAAAGGTCTTGTAACATAATAGGAACCTTTACTAAGGTATTTATATTCAAAGATTCATTATTTAGTCATTAAAACACTGTTCACGACTTCATAGGTAAATCGAATAAGTTGAACTCAGAACTATCATTTTATTCCAAAGATTCAATCTTTAGACATTAAAAAGGTCTAGTAACATAATAGGTACCTTTATTGAGGTGTTTTCATTCAAAGATTCAATCTTTATTCATTAAAACACTCTTCGCGACTTCATAGGTAACTCGAATAAGTTAAACTCAAAACTCTAACTTTCTTTCCAAGATTCAATCTTTGTACATTAAAAAGGTCTTGTGACATAATAGCTACCTTGATTGAGGTAATTACATTCAAAGATTCAGTATTTACTCATTTAAACACTCTTTGGGACGTTACAGGGAACGTGAATAAGTTTAACTCAAAACTCTCATTTTCTTTCAAAGGTACAGTCTTTATACATTAAAAAGGTCTACTAACAAAATAAGTACCTTTATTGAGGTATTTTCATTCAAAGATTCAATCTTTAGTCATTAAAACACTCTTCGCAACTTCATAGGTAACTCGAATAAGTTGAACTCAAAACTCTCATGTTCTATCAAAGATTCAATCTTTATACATTAAAAAGTTTTAGTGACAGAATAGGCACCTTGATTGAGTAATTTCATTCAAAGATTCAATCTTTACTCATTAAAACACTCTTCGTGACGTCAAAGGGAACTTGAATAACTTTAACTCGAAACGCTCATTTCTTTTTAAAATGTCAATGTTTATAAATTAAAAAGGTCTAGTGATGTAATAGCTACCTTGATTGAGGTAATTTCATTCAATGATTCAATCTTTACTCATTAAGACACTCTTTACGTTACAGGGAACTCGAATAAGTTTAACTCAAAAATCTCATTTTCTTTCAAAGATTCAATCTTTATACATTGGAAAGGTCTAGTAACAGAATTGGTACCTTTATTGTGATATTTTTCATTCAAAGATTCAATCTTCAGTCATTAAAACACTCTTCGCGATTTCATAGGTAACTCGAATAAGTTAAACTCAAAACACTCATTTTCTTTCAAAGATTCAATCTTTATACATTACAAAGGTCTAGTGGTAGAATAGGTACCTTGATTGAGGTAATTTCCTTCAAAGATTCAACCTTTACTCATTAAAACACTCTTCGTGACGTCAAAGGTAACTCGAATAACTTTAACTCAGAACTCTCATTTCTTTTCAAAGATTCAATCTTTATACAATCAAAATTTCTAGTGACTTAATAGGTACCTCGATTGAGGTAATTTCATTCAAAGATTCAATCTTTATTCACTAAAACACTCTTCGGCATGTCAAAAGGAACTCGAATAAGTTTAACTCAAAACTCTAATTTTCTTACAAAGATTCAATCTTTATACATCAAAAAGATCTAGTAACATAATAGGTTCCTGTATTGAGGAATTTTCATTCGAAGATTCAATCTTTGGTCAGAAAAACACTCTTCGCGACTTCATAGGTAACTCGAATAAGTTAAACTCAATACTCTCATTTTTTTCAAAGATTCCATCTTTATACATTAAAAAAGTCTACTGACATAATAGGTACATTGATTGAGATAATTTCGTCCAAAGATTCAATCTTTACTCATTAAAACACGCTTCGTGACGTCAAAGGGAACTCAAATAACTTTAACTCAAAACTCGTAGTTCTTTACAAATATTCAATCTTTATACATTAAAAAGGTCTAGTGACATAATAGGTACCTTGATTAAGGTAATTTCATTCAAAGATTCAATATTTACTCTTTAAAACACTCTTCGAGACGTCGCTGGGAACTCGAATATGTTTAACTCAAAACTCTCATTTTCTTTCAAAGATTAAACCTTTATACATTAAAAAGGTCTAGTGACATAATAAGTTCCTCTATTGAGGTAATTTGATACAAAGATTCAATCCTTACGCGTTAAAACACTATTCAGGATGTCATAGGAAACTCGGATAGGTTTAACTCATAACGCTCATTTCTTTTTAAAGATTCAATCTTTATATATAAAAGGTCCAGGGACAAAATAAGTCCCTTGATTCAAGTAATTTCAATCAAAGATTCAATCTTTACTCGTTGAAATACTCTTCGGGATGTCATAGGGAACTCGAATAAGTTTAACTCAAAACAGTCATTTTCTTTCCAAGATTCAATCTTTATACATTAAAAAGGTCTTGTAACATAATAGGAACCTTTACTAAGGTATTTATATTCAAAGATTCATTATTTAGTCATTAAAACACTGTTCACGACTTCATAGGTAAATCGAATAAGTTGAACTCAGAACTATCATTTTATTCCAAAGATTCAATCTTTAGACATTAAAAAGGTCTAGTAACATAATAGGTACCTTTATTGAGGTGTTTTCATTCAAAGATTCAATCTTTATTCATTAAAACACTCTTCGCGACTTCATAGGTAACTCGAATAAGTTAAACTCAAAACTCTAACTTTCTTTCCAAGATTCAATCTTTGTACATTAAAAAGGTCTTGTGACCAAATAGCTACCTTGATTGAGGTAATTACATTCAAAGATTCAGTATTTACTCATTAAAACACTCTTTGGGACGTTACAGGGAACGTGAATAAGTTTAACTCAAAACTCTCATTTTCTTTCAAAGATACAGTCTTTATACATTAAAAAGGTCTACTAAAAAAATAAGTACCTTTATTGAAGTATTTTCATTCAAAGATCCAATCTTTAGTCATTAAAACATTCTTCGCAACTTCATAGGTAACTCGAATAAGTTGAACTCAAAACTCTCATGTTCTTTCAAAGATTCAATCTTTATACATTAAAAAGGTTTAGTGACAGAATAGGAACCTTGATTGAGGTAATTTCATTTAAAGATTCAATATTTACTCATTAAAACACTCTTCGTGACGTCAAGGGGAACTTGAATAACTTTAACTCGAAACACTCATTTCTTTTCAACACGTCAATCTTTATAAATTAAAAAGGTCTAGTGATGTAATAGCTACCTTGATTGAGGTAATTTCATTCAATGATTCAATCTTTACTCATTAAAACACTCTTCGGGACGTTACAGGGGACTCGAATAAGTTTAACTCAAAAGTCTCATTTTCTTTCAAAGATTCAGTCTTTATACATTGGAAAGGTCTAGTAATAGAATTGGTACCTTTATTGTGGTATTTTTCATTCAAAGATTCAATCTTCAGTCATTAAAACACTCTTCGCGATTTCATAGGTAACTCGAATAAGTTAAACTCGAAACACTCATTTTCTTTCAAAGATTCAATCTTTATACATTACAAAGGTCTAGTGGTAGAATAGGTACCTTGATTGAGGTAATTTCATTCAAAGATTCAATCTTTACTCATTAAAACACTCTTCGTGACGTCAAAGGGAACTCGAATAACTTTAACTCAAAACTTTCGTATCTTTTCAAAGATTCAATCTTTACACAATCAAAATTGCTAGTGACTTAATAGGTACCTCGATTGAGGTAATTTCATTCAAAGATTCAATCTTTATTCATTAAAACACTCTTCGGGATGTCAAAAGGAACTCGAATAAGTTTAACTCAAAACTCTAATTTTTTTTCAAAGATTCAATCTTTATACATCAAAAAGATCTAGTAACATAATAGGTTCCTGTATTGAGGAATTTTTATTCAAAGATTCAATCTTTGGTCATTAAAACACTCTTCGCGACTTCATAGGTAACTCGAATAAGTTAAACTCAATACTCTCATTTTTTTCAAAGATTCCATCTTTGTACATTAAAAAGGTCTACTGACATAATAGGTACATTGATTGAGATAATTTCGTTCAAAGATTCAATCTTTACTCATTAAAACACGCTTCGTGACGTCAAAGGGAACTCAAATAACTTTAACTCAAAACTAGTAGTTCTTTACAAATATTCAATCTTTATACATTAAAAAGGTCTAGTGACATAATAGGTACCTTGATTGAGGTAATTTCATTCAAAGATTCAATATTTACTCTCTAAAACACTCTTCGAGACGTCGCAGGGAACTCGAATATGTTTAACTCAAAACTCTCATTTTCTTTCGAAGATTAAACCTTTATACATTAAAAAGGTCTAGTGACATAATAAGTACCTCTATTGAGGTAATTTCATACAAAGATTCAATCCTTACGCGTTAAAACACTATTCGGGACGTCATAGGGAACTCGGATAGGTTTAACTCATAACGCTCATTTCTTTTTAAAGATTCAATCTTTATATATAAAAGGTCCAGGGACAAAATAAGTCCCTTGATTCAAGTAATTTCAATCAAATATTCAATCTTTACTCGTTGAAATACTCTTCGGGATGTTATAGGGAACTCGAATAAGTTTAACTCAAAACAGTCATTTTCTTTCCAAGATTCAATCTTTATACATTAAAAAGATCTTGTAACATAATAGGTACCTTTACTAAGGTATTTTCATTCAAAGATTCATTATTTAGTCATTAAAACGCTGTTCACGACTTCATAGGTAAATCGAATAAGTTGAACTCAGAACTATCATTTTATTCCAAAGATTCAATCTTTAGACATTAAAAAGGTCTAGTAACATAATAGGTACCTTTATTGAGGTGTTTTCATTCAAAGATTCAATCTTTATTCATTAAAACACTCTTCGCGACTTCATAGGTAACTCGAATAAGTTAAATTCAAAACTCTCACTTTTTTTCCAAGATTCAATCTTTGTACATTAAAAAGGTCTAGTGACATAATAGCTACCTTGATTGAGATAATTACATTCAAAGATTCAATATTTACTCATTTATACACTCTTTGGGACGTTACAGGGAACATAAATAACTTTAACTCAAAACCCTCATTTTCTTTCAAAGATACAGTCTTTATACATTAAAAAGGTCTACTAGCAAAATAAGTACCTTTATTGAAGTATTTTCATTCAAAGGTTCAACCTTTAGTCATTAAAACACTCTTCGCAACTTCATAGGTAGCTCGAATTAGTTGAACTCAAAACTCTCATGTTCTTTCAAAGATTCAATCTTTATGCATTAAAAAAGTTTAGTGACAGAATAGGTCCCTTGATTGAGGTAATTTAATTCAAAGATTCAATCTTTACTCATTAAAACACTCTTCGTGACGTCAAAGGGAACTCGAATAACTTTAACTCAAAACTCTCATTTCTTTTCAAAGATTCAATGTTTATACAATAAAAATTTCTACTGACTTAATAGGTACCTCGATTGAGGTAATTTCATTCAAAGATTCAATCTTTACTCATTAAAACACTCTTCGGGACGTTACAGGGAACTCGAAGAAGTTTACCTCAAAAATCTCATTTTCTTTCAAAGATTCAATCTTTATACATTGGAAAGGTCTAGTAACAGAATTGGTACCTTTATTGTGGTATTTTTCATTCAAAAATTCAATCTTGAGTCATTAAAACACTCTTCACGATTTCATAGGTAACTCGAATAAGTTAAACTCAAAATACTCATTTTCTTTCAAAGATTCAATCTTTATACATTATAAAGGCCTAGTGGTAGAATAGGTACCTTGATTGAGGTAATTTCATTCAAAGATTCAATCTTTACTCATTAAAACACTCTTCGTGACGTCAAAGGGAACTCGAATAACTTTAACTCAAAACTCTCATTTCTTTTCAAAGATTCAGTGTTTATACAATAAAAATTTCCAGTGACTTAATAGGTACGTCGATTGAGGTAATTTCATTCAAAGATTCAATCTATATTCATTAAAACACTCTTAGGGATGTCAAAAGGAACTCGAATAAGTTTAACTCAAAACTCTAATTTTCTTTCAAAGATTCAATCTTTATACATCAAAAAGATCTAGTAACATAATAGGTTCCTGTATTGAGGAATTTTCATTTGAAGATTCAATCTTTGGTCATTAAAACAATCTTTGCGACTGCATAGGTAACTCGAATAAGTTAAACTCAATACTCTCATTTTTTTCAAAGATTCCATCTTTATACATTAAAAAGGTCTACTGACATAATAGGTACATTGATTGAGATAATTTCGTTCAAAGATTCAATCTTTACTCATTAAAACACGTTTCGTGACGTCAAAGGGAACTCAAATAACTTTAACTCAAAACTCGTAGTTCTTTACAAATATTCAATCTTTATACATTAAAAAGGTCTAGTGACATAATAGGTACCTTGATTGAGGTAATTTCATTCAAAGATTCAATATTTACTCTTTAAAACACTCTTCGAGACGTCGCAGGGAACTCGAATATGTTTAACTCAAAACTCTCATTTTCTTTCAAAGTTTGAACCTTTATACATTAAAAAGGTCTAGTGACATAGTATGTACCTCTATTGAGGTAATTTCATACGAAGATTCAATCCTTACGCGTTAAAACACTATTCGGGACGTCATAGGGAACTCGGATAGGTTTAACTCATAACGCTCATTTCTTTTTAAAGATTCAATCTTTTTATATAAAAGGTCCAGGGACAAAATAAGTCCCTTGATTCAAGTAATTTCAATCAAAGATTCAATCTTTACTCGTTGAAATACTCTTCGGGATGTCATAGGGAACTCGAATAAGTTTAACTCAAAACAGTCATTTTCTTTCCAAGATTCAATCTTTATGCATAAAAAAGGTCTTGTAACATAATAGGTACCTTTACTAAGGTATTTTCATTCAAAGATTCATTATTTAGTCATTAAAACGCTGTTCACGACTTCATAGGTAAATCGAATAAGTTGAACTCAGAACTATCATTTTATTCCAAAGATTCAATCTTTAGACATTAAAAAGGTCTTGTAACATAATAGGTACCTTTATTGAGGTGTTTTCATATAAAGATTCAATTTTTATTCATTAAAACACTCTTCGCGACTTCATAGGTAACTCGAATAAGTTAAACTCAAAACTCTCACTTTCTTTCCAAGATTCAATCTTTGTACATTAAAAAGGTCTAGTGACATAACAGCTACCTTGATTGAGGTAATTACATTCAAAGATTCAATATTTACTCATTAAAACACTCTTTGGGACGTTACAGGGAACGTGAATAAGTTTAACTCAAAACTCTCATTTTCTTTCAAAGATACAGTCTTTATACATTAAAAAGGTCTACTAACAAAATAAGTACCTTTATTGAGGTATTTTCATTCAAAGATTCAATCTTAAGTCATTAAAACACTCTTCGCAACTTCATAGGTAACTAGAATAAGTTGAACTCAAAACTCTCATATTCTTTCAAAGATTCAATCCTTATACATTAAAAAGGTTTAGTGACAGAATAGGTACCTTGATTGAGGTAATTTCATTCAAAGATTCAATCTTTACTCATTAAAACACTCTTCGTGACGTCAAAGGGAACTTGAATAACTTTAACTCGAAACACTCGTTTCTTTTCAAAACGTCAATCTTTATAAATTAAAAAGGTCTAGTGATGTAATAGCTACCTTGATTGAGGTAATTTCATTCAATGATTCAATCTTTACTCATTAAGACACTCTTCGGGACGTTACAGGGAACTCGAATAAGTTTAACCCAAAAATCTCATTTTCTTTCAAAGATTCAATCTTTATACATTGGAAAGGTCTAGTAACAGAATTGGTACCTTTATTGTGGTATTTTTCATTCAAAGATTCAATCTTCAGTCATTAAAACACTCTTCGCGATTTCGTAGGTAACTCGAATAAGTTAAACTCAAAACACTCATTTTCTTTCAAAGATTCAATCTTTATACATTACAATGGTCTAGTAGTAGAATAGGTACCTTCATTGAGGTAATTTCATTCAAAGATTCAATCTTTACTCGTTAAAACACTCTTCGTGACGTCAAAGGGAACTCGAATAACTTTAACTCAAAACTCTCATTTCTTTTCAAAGATTCAATCTTTATACAATAAAAATTTCTAGTGACTTAATAGGTACCTCGATTGAGGTAATTTCATTCAAAGATTCAATCTTTATTCATTAAAGCACTCTTCGGGATGTCAAAAGGAACTCGAATAAGTTTAACTCAAAACTCTAATTTTCTTTCAAAGATTCAATCTTTATACATCAAAAAGATCTAGTAACATAATAGGTTCCTGTATTGAGGAATTTTCATTCGAAGATTCAATCTTTGGTCATTAAAACACTCTTCGCGACTTCATAGGTAACTCGAATGAGTTAAACTCAATACTCTCATTTTTTTCAAAGATTCCATCTTTATACATTAAAAAGGTCTACTGACATAATAGGTACATTGATTGAGATAATTTCGTTCAAAGATTCAATCTTTACTCATTAAAACACGCTTCGTGACGTCAAAGGGAACTCAAGTAACTTTAACTCAAAACTCGTAGTTCTTTAAAAATATTCAATCTTTATACATTAAAAAGGTCTAGTGACATAATAGGTACCTTGATTGAGGTAATTTCATTCAAAGATTCAATATTTACTCTTTAAAACACTCTTCGAGACGTCGCAGGGAACTGGTATATGTTTAACTCAAAACTCTCATTTTCTTTCAAAGCTTGAACCTTTATACGTTAAAAAGGTCTAGTGACATAATAAGTACCTTTATTGAGGTAATTTCATACAAAGATTCAATCCTTACCCGTTAAAACACAATTCGGGACGTCATAGGGAACTCGGATAGGGTTAACTCATAACGCTCACTTCTTTTTAAAGATTCAATCTTTATATATAAAAGGTCCAGGGACAAAATAAGTCCCTTGATTCAAGTAATTTCAATCAAAATTCAATCTTTACTCGTTGAAATACTCTTCGGGATGTCATAGGGAACTCGAATAAGTTTAACTCCAAACAGTCATTTTCTTTCCAAGATTCAATCTTTATACATTAAAAAGGTCTTGTAACATAATAGGTACCTTTACTAAGGTATTTTCATTCAAAGATTCATTATTTAGTCATTAAAACACTGTTCACGACTTCATAGGTAAATCGAATAAGTTGAACTCAGAACTATCATTTTATTCCAAAGATTCAATCTTTAGACATTAAAAATATCTAGTAACATAATAGGTACCTTTATTGAGGTGTTTTCATTCAAAGATTCAATCTTTATTCATTAAAACACTCTTCGTGACGTCAAAGGGAACTTGAATAACTTTAACTCGAAACACTCATTTCTTTTCAAAACGTCAATCTTTATAAATTAAAAAGGTCTAGTGATGTAATAGCTACCTTGATTGAGGTAATTTCATTCAATGATTCAATCTTTACTCATTAAGACACTCTTCGGGACGTTACAGGGAACTCGAATAAGTTTAACTCAAAAATCTCATTTTCTTTCAAAGATTCAATCTTTATACATTGGAAAGGTCTACTAACAGAATTGGTACCTTTATTGTGGTATTTTTCATTCAAAGATTCCATCTTCAGTCATTAAAACACTCTTCGCGATTTCAAGGGTAACTCGAATAAGTTAAACTCAAAACACTCATTTTCTTTCAAAGATTCAATCTTTATACATTACAAAGGTCTAGTGGTAGAATAGGTACCTTGATTGAGGTAATTTCATTCAAAGATTCAATCTTTACTCATTAAAACACTCTTCGTGACGTCAAAGGGAATTCGAATAACTTTAACTCAAAACTCTCATTTCTTTTCAAAGATTCAATCTTTATACAACAAAAATTTCTAGTGACTTAATAGGTACCTCGATTGAGGTAATTTCATTCAAAGATTCAATCTTTATTCATTAAAACACTCTTCGGCATGTCAAAAGGAACTCGAATAAGTTTAACTCAAAACTCTAATTTCCTTTCAAAGATTCAATCTTTATACATCAAAAAGATCTAGTAACATAATAGGTTCCTGTATTGAGGAATTTTCATTCGAAGATTCAATCTTTGGTCATTAAAATACTCTTCGCGACTTCATAGGTAACTCGAATAAGTTAAACTCAATACTCTCATTTTTTTCAAAGATTCCATCTTTATACATTAAAAAGGTCTACTGACATAATAGGTACATTGATTGAGATAATTTCGTTCAAAGATTCAATCTTTACTCATTAAAACACGCTTCGTGACGTCAAAGGGAACTCAAATAACTTTAACTCAAAACTCGTAGTTCTTTACAAATATTCAATCTTTATACATTAAAAAGGTCTAGTGACATAATAGGTACCTTGATTGAGGTAATTTCATTCAAAGATTCAATATTTACTCTTTAAAACACTCTTCGAGACGTCGCAGGGAACTCGTATATGTTTAACTCAAAACTCTCATTTTCTTTCAAAGCTTGAACCTTTATACATTAAAAAGGTCTAGTGACATAATAAGTACCTTTATTGAGGTAATTTCATACAAAGACTCAATCCTTACGCGTTAAAACACAATTCGGGACGTCATAGGGAACTCGGATAGGTTTAACTCATAACGCTCACTTCTTTTTAAAGATTCAATCTTTATATATAAAAGGTCCAGGGACAAAATAAGTCCCTTGATTCAAGTAATTTCAATCAAAATTCAATCTTTACTCGTTGAAATACTCTTCGGGATGTCATAGGGAGCTCGAATAAGTTTAACTCCAAACAGTCATTTTGTTTCCAAGATTCAATCTTTATACATTAAAAAGGTCTTGTAACATAATAGGTACCTTTACTAAGGTATTTTCATTCAAAGATTCATTATTTAGTCATTAAAACACTGTTCACGACTTCATAGCTAAATCGAATAAGTTAAACTCAGAACTATCATTTTATTCCAAAGATTCAATCTTTAGACATTAAAAAGGTCTAGTAACATAATAGGTACCTTTATTGAGGTGTTTTCATTCAAAGATTCAATCTTTATTCATTAAAACACTCTTCGCGACTTCGTAGGTAACTCGAATAAGTTAAACTCAAAACTCTCACTTTCTTTCCAAGATTCAATCTTTGTACATTAAAAAGATCTAGTAACATAATAGGTTCCTGTATTGAGGAATTTCATTCGAAGATTCAATCTTTGGTCATTAAAATACTCTTCGCGACTTCATAGGTAACTCGAATAAGTTAAACTCAATACTCTCATTTTTTTCAAAGATTCCATCTTTATACATTAAAAAGGTCTACTGACATAATAGGTACATTGATTGAGATAATTTCGTTCAAAGATTCAATCTTTACTCATTAAAACACGCTTCGTGACGTCAAAGGGAACTCAAATAACTTTAACTCAAAACTCGTAGTTCTTTACAAATATTCAATCTTTATACATCAAAAAGGTCTAGTGACATAATAGTTACCGTGATTGAGGTAATTTCATTCAAAGATTCAATATTTACTCTTTAAAACACTCTTCGAGACGTCGCAGGGAACTCATATATATTTAACTCAAAACTCTCATTTTCTTTCAAAGCTTGAACCTTTATACATTAAAAAGGTCTAGTGACATAATAAGTACCTTTATTGAGGTAATTTCATACAAAGATTCAATCCTTACGCGTTAAAACATAATTCGGGACGTCATAGGGAACTCGGATAGGTTTAACTCATAACGCTCACTTCTTTTTAAAGATTCAATCTTTATATATAAAAGGTCCAGGGACAAAATAAGTCCCTTGATTCAAGTAATTTCAATCAAAATTCAATCTTTACTCGTTGAAATACTCTTCGGGATGTCATAGGGAACTCGAATAAGTTTAACTCCAGACAGTCATTTTCTTTCCAAGATTCAATCTTTATACATTAAAAAGGTCTTGTAACATAATAGGTACCTTTACTAAGGTATTTTCATTCAAAGATTCATTATTTAGTCATTCAAACACTGTTCACGAATTCATAGGTAAATCGAATAAGTTGAACTCTGAACTATCATTTTATTCCAAAGATTCAATCTTTAGACATTAAAAATATCTAGTAACATAATAGGTACCTTTATTGAGGTGTTTTCATTCAAAGATTCAATCTTTATTCATTAAAACACTCTTCGCGACTTCATAGGTAACTCGAATAAGTTAAACTCAAAACTCTCACTTTCTTTCCAAGATTCAATCTTTGTACATTAAAAAGTTCTAGTGACATAACAGCTACCTTGATTGAGGTAATTACATTCAAAGATTCAATATTTACTCATTAAAACACTCTTTGGGACGTTACAGGGAACGTGAATAAGTTTAACTCAAAACTCTCCATTTCTTTCAAAGATACAATCTTTATACATTAAAAAGGTTTAGTGACAGAATAGGTACCTTGATTGAGGTAATTTCATTCAAAGATTCAATCTTTACTCATTAAAACACTCTACGTGACGTCAAAGGGAACTTGAATAACTTTAACTCGAAACACTCATTTCTTTTCAAAACGTCAATCTTTATAAATTAAAAAGGTCTAGTGATGTAATAGCTACCTTGATTGAGGTAATTTCATTCAATGATATAATCTTTACTCATTAAGACACTCTTCGGGACGTTACAGGGAACTCAAATAAGTTTAACTCAAAAATCTCATTTTCTTTCGAAGATTCAATCTTTATACATTGGAAAGGTCTACTAACAGAATTGGTACCTTTATTGTGGTATTTTTCATTCAAAGATTCCATCTTCAGTCATTAAAACACTCTTCGCAATTTCATAGGTAACTCGAATAAGTTAAACTCAAAACACTCATTTTCTTTCAAAGATTCAATCTTTATACATTACAAAGGTCTAGTGGTAGAATAGGTACCTTGATTGAGGTAATTTCATTCAAAGATTCAATCTTTACTCATTAAAACACTCTTCGTGACGTCAAAGGGAACTCGAATAACTTTAACTCAAAACTCTCATTTGTTTTCAAAGATTCAATCTTTATACAATAAAAATTTCTACTGACTTAATAGGTACCTCGATTGAGGTAATTTCATTCAAAGATTCAATCTTTATTCATTAAAACACTCTTCGGGATGTCAAAAGGAACTCGAATAAGTTTAACTCAACACTCTAATTTTCTTTCAAAGATTTAATCTTTATATATTAAAAAGATCTAGTAACATAATAGGTTCCTGTATTGAGGAATTTTCATTCGAAGATTCAATCTTTGGTCATTAAAACACTCTTCGCGAAACTCGAATAAGTTAAACTCAATACTCTCATTTTTTTCAATGATTCCAGCTTTATACATTAAAAAGGTCTACTGACATAATAGGTACATTGATTGAGATAATTTCGTTTAAAGATTCAATCTTTACTCATTAAAACACGCTTCGTGACGTCAAAGGGAACTCAAATAACTTTAACTCAAAACTTCTAGTTCTTTACAAATATTCAATCTTTATACATTAAAAAGGTCTAGTGACATAATAGGTACCTTGATTGAGGAAATTTAATTCAAAGATTCAATATTTACTCTTTAAAACACTCTTCGAGACGTCGCAGGGAACTCGAATATGTTTAACTCAAAACTCTCATTTTCTTTCAAAGCTTGAACCTTTATACACTAAAAAGGTCTAGTGACATAATAAGTACCTCTATTGAGGTAATTTCATACAAAGATTCAATCCTTACGCGTTAAAACACTATTCGGGACGTCATAGGGAACTCGGATAGGTTTAACTCATAACGCTCACTTCTTTTTAAAGATTCAATCTTTATATATAAAAGGTCCAGGGACAAAATAAGTCCCTTGATTCAAGTAATTTCAATCAAAGATTCAATCTTTACTCGTTGAAATACTCTTCGGGATGTCATAGGGAATTCGAATATGTTTAACTCCAAACAGTCATTTTCTTTCCAAGATTCAATCTTTATACATTAAAAAGGTCTTGTAACATAATAGGTACCTTTACTAAGGTATTTTCATCCAAAGATTCATTATTTAGTCATTCAAACACTGTTCACGACATCATAGGTAAATCGAATAAGTTGAACTCAGAACTATCGTTTTGTTCCAAAGATTCAATCTTTAGACATTAAAAAGGTGTTGTAACATAATAGGTACCTTTACTAAGGTATTTTCATTCAAAGATTCATTATTTAGTCATTAAAACACTGTTCACGACTTCATAGGCAAATCGAATAAGTTGAACTCAGAACTATCATTTTATTCCAAAGATTCTATCTTTAGACATTAAAAAGGTCTAGTAACATAATAGGTACCTTTATTGAGGTGTTTTCATTCAAAGATTCAATCTTTATTCATTAAAACACTCTTCGCAACTTCATAGGTAACTCGAATAAGTTAAACTCAAAACTCTCACTTTCTTTCCAAGATTCAATCTTTGTACATTAAAAAGATCTAGTAACATAATAGGTTCCTGTATTAAGGAATTTTCATTCGAAGATTCAATCTTTGGTCATTAAAATACTCTTTGCGACTTCATAGGTAACTCGAATAAGTTAAACTCAATACTCTCATTTTTTTCAAAGATTCCATCTTTATACATTAAAAAGGTCTACTGACATAATAGGTACATTGATTGAGATAATTTCGTTCAAAGATTCAATCTTTACTCATTAAAACACGCTTCGTGACGTCAAAGGGAACTCAAATAACTTTAACTCAAACCTCGTAGTTCTTTACAAATATTCAATCTTTATACATCAAAAAGGTCTAGTGACATAATAGTTACCGTGATTGAGGTAATTTCATTCAAAGATTCAATATTTACTCTTTAAAACACTCTTCGAGACGTCGCAGGGAACTCATATATATTTAACTCAAAACTCTCATTTTCTTTCAAAGCTTGAACCTTTATACATTAAAAAGGTCTAGTGACATAATAAGTACCTTTATTGAGGTAATTTCATACAAAGATTCAATCCTTACGCGTTAAAACACAATTCGGGACGTCATAGGGAACTCGGATAGGTTTAACTCATAACGCTCACTTCTTTTTAAAGATTCAATCTTTATATATAAAAGGTCCAGGGACAAAATAAGTCCCTTGATTCAAGTAATTTCAATCAAAATTCAATCTTTACTCGTTGAAATACTCTTCGGGATGTCATAGGGAACTCGAATAAGTTAAACTCCAGACAGTCATTTTCTTTCCAAGATTCAATCTTTATACATTAAAAAGGTCTTGTAACATAATAGGTACCTTTACTAAGGTATTTTCATTCAAAGATTCATTATTTAGTCATTCAAACACTGTTCACGAATTCATAGGTAAATCGAATAAGTTGAACTCTGAACTATCATTTTATTCCAAAGATTCAATCTTTAGACATTAAAAATATCTAGTAACATAATAGGTACCTTTATTGAGGTGTTTTCATTCAAAGATTCAATCCTTATTCATTAAAACACTCTTCGCAACTTCATAGGTAACTCGAATAAGTTAAACTCAAAACTCTCACTTTCTTTCCAAGATTGAATCTTTGTACATTAAAAAGGTCTAGTGACATAACAGCTACCTTGATTGAGGTAATTACATTCAAAGATTCAATATTTACTCATTAAAACACTCTTTGGGACGTTACAGGGAACGTGAATAAGTTTAACTCAAAACTCTCCATTTCTTTCAAAGATACAGTCTTTATACATTAAAAAGGTCTATTAACTAAATAAGTACCTTTATTGAGGTATTTTCAATCAAACATTCAATCTTTAGTCATTAAAACACTCTTCGCAACTTCATAGGTAACTCGAATAAGTTGAACTCAAAACTCTCATGTTCTTTCTAAGATTCAATCTTTATACATTAAAAAGGTTTAGTGACAGAATAGGTACCTTGATTGAGGTAATTTCATTCAAAGATTCAATCTTTACTCATTAAAACACTCTTCGTGACGTCAAAGGGAACTTGAATAACTTTAACTCGAAACACTCATTTCTTTTCAAAACGTCAATCTTTATAAATTAAAAAGGTCTAGTGATGTAATAGCTACCTTGATTGAGGTAATTTCATTCAATGATTCAATCTTTACACATTAAGACACTCTTCGGGACGTTACAGGGAACTCGAATAAGTTTAACTCAAAAATCTCATTTTCTTTCAAAGATTCAATCTTTATACATTGGAAAGGTCTAGTAACAGAATTGGTACCTTTATTGTGGTATTTTTCATTCAAAGATTCCATCTTCAGTCATTAAAACACTCTTCGCGATTTCATAGGTAACTCGAATAAGTTAAACTCAAAACACTCATTTTCTTTCAAAGATTCAATCTTTATACATTACAAAGGTCTAGTGGTAGAATAGGTACCTTGATTGAGGTAATTTCATTCAAAGATTCAATCTTTACTCATTAAAACACTCTTCGTGACGTCAAAGGGAACTCGAATAACTTTAACTCAAAACTTTCATTTCTTTTCAAAGATTCAATCTTTATACAATAAAAATTTCTACTGACTTAATAGGTACCTTGATTGAGGTAATTTCATTCAAAGATTCAATCTTTATTCATTAAAACACTCTTCGGGATGTCAAAAGGAACTCGAATAAGTTTAACTCAAAACTCAAATTTTCTTTCAAAGATTCAATCTTTATACATCAAAAAGATCTAGTAACATAATAGGTTCCTGTATTGAGGAATTTTCATTCGAAGATTCAATCTTTGGTCATTAAAACACTCTTCGCGACTTCATAGGTAACTCGAATAAGTTAAACTCAATACTCTCATTTTTTTCAAAGATTCCATCTTTATACATTAAAAAGGTCTACTGACATAATAGGTATATTGATTGAGATAATTTCGTTCAAAGATTCAATCTTTACTCATTAAAACACGCTTCGTGACGTCAAAGGAAACTCAAATAACTTTAACTCAAAACTCGTAGTTCTTTACAAATATTCAATCTTTATACATTAAAAAGGTCTAGTGACATAATAGGTACCTTGATTGAGGTAATTTCATTCAAATATTCAATATTTACTCTTTAAAATACTCTTCAAAACGTCGCAGGGAACTCGAATATGTTTAACTCAAAACTCTCATTTTCTTTCAAAGCTTGAACCTTTATACATTAAAAAGGTCTAGTGACATAATAAGTACCTCTATTGAGGTAATTTCATACAAAGATTCAATCCTTACGCGTTAAAACACTATTCGGGACGTCATAGGGAACTCGGATAGGTTTAACTCATAACGCTCACTTCTTTTTAAAGATTCAATCTTTATATATAAAAGGTCTAGGGACAAAATAAGTCCCTTGATTCAAGTAATTTCAATCAAAGATTCAATCTTTACACGTTGAAATACTCTTCGGGATGTCATAGGGAACTCGAATAAGTTTAACTCCAAACAGACATTTTTTTTCCAAGATTCAATCTTTATACATTAAAAAGGTCTTGTAACATAATAGGTACCTTTACTAAGGTATTTTCATTCAAAGATTCATTATTTAGTCATTAAAATACTGTTCACGACTTCATAGGTAAATCGAATAAGTTGAACTTAGAACTATCATTTTATTCCAAAGATTCAATCTTTAGACATTAAAAAGGTCTAGTAACATAATAGGTACCTTTATTGAGGTGTTTTCATTCAAAGATTCAATCTTTATTCATTAAAACACTCTTCGCGACTTCATAGGTAACTCAAATAAGTTAAACTCAAAACTCTCACTTTCTTTCCAAGATTCAATCTTTGTACATTAAAAAGGTCTAGTGACATAACAGCTACCTTGATTGAGGTAATTACATTCAAAGATTCAATATTTACTCAATAAAACACTCTTTGGGACGTTACAGGGAACGTGAATAAGTTTAACTCAAAACTCTCATTTTCTTTCAAAGATACAGTCTTTATACATTAAAAAGGTCTACTAACAAAATAAGTACCTTTATTGAGTTATTTTCATTCAAACATTCAATCTTTAGTCATTAAAACACTCTTCGCAACTTCATAGGTAACTCGAATAAGTTGAACTCAAAACTCTCATGTTCTTTCAAAGATTCAATCTTTATATATTAAAAAGGTTTAGTGACAGAATAGGTACCTTGATTGAGGTAATTTCATTCAAAGAATCAATCTTTACTCATTAAAACACTCTTCGTGACGTCAAAGGGAACTTGAATAACTTTAACTCGAAACACACATTTCAGTTCAAAACGTCAATCTTTACAAATTAAAAAGGTCTAGTGATGTAATAGCTACCTTGATTAAGGTAATTTCATTCAATGATTCAATCTTTACTCATTAAGACACTCTTCGGGACGTTGCAGGGAACTCGAATAAGTTTAACTCAAAAATCTCATTTTCTTTCAAAGATTCAATCTTTATACATTGGAAAGGTCTAGTAACAGAATTGGTACCTTTATTGTGGTATTTTTCATTCAATGATTCAATCTTCAGTCATTAAAACACTCTTTGCGATTTCATAGGTAACTCGAATAAGTTAAACTCAAAACACTCATTTTCTTTCAAAGATTCAATCTTTATACATTACAAAGGTCTAGTGGTAGAATAGGTACCTTGATTGAGGTAATTTCATTCAAAGATTCAATCTTTACTCATTAAAACACTCTTCGTGATGTCAAAGGGAACTCGAATAACTTTAACTCAAAACTCTCATTTCTTTTCAAAGATTCAATCTTTATACAATCAAAATTTCTAGTGACTTAATAGGTACCTCGATTGAGGTAATTTCATTCAAAGATTCAATCTTTATTCATTAAAACACTCTTCGGGATGTCAAAAGGAACTCGAATAAGTTTAACTCAAAACTCTAATTTTCCTTCAAAGATTCAATCTTTATACATCAAAAAGATCTAGAAACATAATAGGTTCCTGTATTTAGGAATTTTCATTCGAAGATTCAATTTTTGGTTATTAAAACACTCTTCGCGACTTCATAGGTAACTCGAATACGTTAAACTCAATACTCTCATTTTTTTCAAAGATTACGTCTTTATACATTAAAAAGGTCTGCTGACATAATAGGTACATTGATTGAGATAATTTCGTTCAAAGATTCAATCTTTACTCATTAAAACACGCTTCGTGACGTCAAAGGGAACTCAAATAACTTTAACTCAAAACTCATAGTTCTTTACAAATATTCAATCTTTATACATTAAAAAGGTCTAGTGACATAAAAGGTACCTTGATTGAGGTAATTTCATTCAAAGATTCAATATTTACTCTTTAAAACACTCTTCGAGACGTCGCAGGGAACTCGAATATGTTTAACTCAAAACTCTCATTTTCTTTCAAAGCTTGAACCTTTATACATTAAAAAAGTCTAGTGACATAATAAGTACCTCTATTGAGGTAATTTCATACAAAGATTCAATCCTTACGCGTTAAAACACTATTCGAGACGTCATAGGGAACTCGGATAGGTTTAACTCATAACGCTCAATTCTTTTTAAAGATTCAATCTTTATATATAAAAGGTCCAGAGATAAAATAAGTCCCTTGATTCAAGTAATTTCAATCAAAGATTCAATCTTTACTCGTTGAAATACTCTTCGGGATGTCATAGGGAACTCGAATAAGTTTAACTCAAAACAGTCATTTTCTTTCCAAGATTCAATCTTTATACATTAAAAAGGTCTTGTAACATAATAGGTACCTTTACAAAGGTATTTTCATTCAAAGATTCATTATTTAGTCATTAAAACACTGTTCACGACTTCATAGGTAAATCGAATAAGTTGAACTCAGAACTATCATTTTATTCCAAAGATTCAATCTTTAGACATTAAAAAGGTCTAGTAACATAATAGGTACCTTTATTAAGGTGTTTTCATTCAAAGATTCAATCTTTATTCCTTAAAACACTCTTCGCGACTTCATAGGTAACTCGAATAAGTTAAACTCAAAACTCTCATTTTCTTTCCAAGATTCAATCTTTGTACATTAAAAAGGTCTAGTGACATATTAGCAACCTTGATTGAGGTAATTACATTCAAAGATTCAATATTTACTCATTAAAACACTCTTTGGGACATTATAGGGAACGTGAATAAGTTTAACTCAAAACTCTCATTTTCTTTCAAAGATACAGTTTTTATACATTAGAAAGGTCTACTAACAAAATAAGTACCTTTATTGAGGTATTTTCATTCAAAGATTCAATCTTTAGTCATTAAAACATTCTTCGCAACTTCATAGGTAACTCGAATAAGTTGAACTCAAAACTCTCATGTTCTTTCAAAGATTCAATCTTTACTCATTAAAACACTCTTCGTGACGTCAAAGGGAACTCGAATAACTTTAACTCAAAACCCTCATTTCTTTTCAAAGATTCAATCTTTATACAATAAAAATTTCTAGTGACTTAATAGGTACCTCGATTGAGGTAATTTCATTCAAAGATTCAATCTTTATTCATTAAAACATTCTTAGGGATGTCAAAAGGAACTCGAATAAGTTTAACTCAAAACTCTAATTTTCTTTCAAAGATTCAATCTTTATACATCAAAAAGATCTAGTAACATAATAGGTTCCTGTATTGAGGAATTTTCATTTGAAGATTCAATCTTTGGTCATTAAAACACTCTTCGCGACTTCATTGCTAACTCGAATAAGTTAAACTCAATACTCTCATTTTTTTCAAAGATTCCATCTTTATACATTAAAAAGGTCTACTGACATAATAGGTACATTGATTGAGATAATTTCGTTTAAAGATTCAATCTTTACTCATTAAAACAAGCTTCGTGACGTCAAAGGGAACTCAAATAACTTTAACTCAAAACTCGTAGTTCTTTACAAATATTCAATCTTTATACATTAAAAAGGTCTAGTGACATAATAGGTACCTTGATTGAGGTAATTTCATTCAAAGATTCAATATTTACTCTTTAAAACACTCTTCGAGACGTCGCAGGGAACTCGAATATGTTTAACTCAAAACTCTCATTTTCTTTCAAAGCTTGAACCTTTATACATTAAAAAGGTCTAGTGACATAATAAGTACCTCTATTGAGGTAATTTCATACAAAGATTCAGTACTTACGCGTTAAAACACTATTCGGGACGTCATAGGGAACTCGGATAGGTTTAACTCATAATGCTCATTTCTTTTTAAAGATTCAATCTTTATATATAAAAGGTCCAAGGACAAAAATAAGTCCCTTGATTCAAGTAATTTCAATCAAAGATTCAATCTTTACTCGTTGAAATACTCTTCGGGATGTCATAAGGAACTCGAATAAGTTTAACTCAAAACAGTCATTTTCTTTCCAAGATTCAATCTTTATACATTAAAAAGGTCTTGTAACATAATAGGTACCTTTACTAAGGTATTTTCATTCAAAGATTCATTATTTAGTCATTAAAACACTGTTCACGACTTCATAGGTAAATCGAATAATTTGAACTCAGAACTATCATTTTATTCCAAAGATTCAATCTTTAGACATTAAAAAGGTCTAGTAACATAATAGGTACCTTTATTGAGGTGTTTTCATTCAAAGATTCAATCTTTATTCATTAAAACACTCTTCGCGACTTCAAAGGTAACTCGAATAAGTTAAACTCAAAACTCTCACTTTCTTTCCAAGATTCAATCTTTGTACATTAAAAAGGTCTAGTGACATAATAGCTACCTTGATTGAAGTAATTACATTCAAAGATTCAATATTTACTCATTAAAACACTCTTTGGGACGTTACAGGGAACGTGAATAAGTTTAACTCAAAACCCTCATTTTCTTTTAAAGATACAGTCTTTATACATTAAAAAGGTCTACAAATAAAATAAGTACCTTTATTGAGGTATTTTCATTCAAAGATTCAATATTTAGTCATTAAAACACTCTTCGCAACATCATGGGTAACTCGAATAAGTTGAACTCAGAACTCTCATGTTCTTTCAAAGATTCAATCTTTATACATTAAAAAGGTTTAGTGACAGAATAGGTACCTTGATTGAGGTAATTTCATTCAAAGATTCAATCTTTACTCATTAAAATACTCTTCGTGACGTTAAAGGGAACTTGAATAACTTTAACTCGAAACACTCATTTTTTTTCAAAACGTCAATCTTTATAAATTAAAAAGGTCTAGTGATGTAATAGCTACCTTGATTGAGGTAATTTCATTCAATGATTCAATCTTTACTCATTAAGACACTCTTCGGGACGTTACAGGGAACTCGAATAAGTTTAACTCAAAAATTTCATTTTCTTTTAAAGATTCAATCTTTATACATTGGAAAGGTCTAGTAACAGAATTGGTACCTTTATTGTGATATTTTTCATTCAAAGATTCAATCTTCAGCCATTAATACACTCTTCGCGATTTCATAGGTAACTCGAATAAGTTAAACTCAAAACACTCATTTTCTTTCAAAGATTCAATCTTTATACATTACAAAGGTCTAGTGGTAGAATAGGTACCTTGATTGAGGTAATTTCATTCAAAGATTCAATCTTTACTCATTAAAACACTCTTCGTGACGTCAAAGGGAACTCGAATAACTTTAACTCAAAACTCTCATTTCTTTTCAAAGATTCAATCTTTATACAATAAAAATTTCTAGTGACTTAATAGGTACCTCAATTAAGGTAATTTCGTTCAAAGATTCAATCTTTATTCACCAAAACACTCTTCGGGATGTCAAAAGGAACTCGAATAAGTTTAACTCAAAACTCTAATTTTCTTTCACAGATTCAATCTTTATACATCAAAAAGATCTAGTAACATAATAGGTTCCTGTATTGAGGAATTTTCATTCGAAGATTC
>NW_026775573.1:99136427-99202427 GCF_030987335.1 Cornus florida | reverse complement strand
TTTGTATGAAATTACCTCAACAAAGGTACTTATTATGTCACTAGACCTTTTTAATGTATAAAGGTTCAAGCTTTGAAAGAAAATGAGAGTTTTGAGTTAAACATATTCGAGTTTCCTGCGACGTCTCGAAGAGTGTTTTAAAGAGTAAATATTGAATCTTTCAATGAAATTTCCTCAATCAAGGTACCTATTATGTCACTAGACCTTTTTAATGTATAAATATTGAATATTTGTAAAGAACTACGAGTTTTGAGTTAAAGTTATTTGAGTTCCCTTTGACGTCACGAAGCGTGTTTTAATGAGTAAAGATTGAATCTTTGAACGAAATTATCTCAATCAATGTACCTATTATGTCAGTAGACCTTTTTAATGTATAAAGATGGAATCTTTGAAAAAAATGAGAGTATTGAGTTTAACTTATTCGAGTTACCTATGAAGTCGCGAAGAGTGTTTTAATGACCAAAGATTGAATCTTTGAATGAAAATTACTCAATACAGGAACCTATTATGTTACTAGATCTTTTTGATGTATAAAGATTGAATCTTTGAAAGAAAATTAGAGTTTTGAGTTAAACTTATTCGAGTTCCTTTTGACATCCCGAAGAGTGTTTTAATGAATAAAGATTGAATCTTTGAATGAAATTACCTCAATCGAGGTACCAATTAAGTCACTAGAAATTTTTATTGTATAAAGATTGAATCTTTGAAAAGAAATGAGAGTTTTGAGCTAAAGTTATTCGAGTTCCCTTTGACGTCACGAAGAGTGTTTTAATGAGTAAAGATTGAATCTTTGAATGAAATTACCTCAATCAAGGTACCTATTCTACCACTAGGCCTTTGTAATGTATTAAGATTGAATCTTTGAAAGAAAATGAGTGTTTTGAGTTTAACTTATTCGAGTTACCTATGAAATCGCGAAGAGTGTTTTAATGAATGAAGATGGAATCTTTGAATGAAAAATACCACAATAAAGGTACCAATTCTGTTACTAGACCTTTCCAATGTATAAAGATTGAATCTTTGAAAGAAAATGAGATTTTTGAGTTAAACTTATTCACGTTCCCTGTAACGTCCCAAAGAGTGTTTTAATGAGTAAATATTGAATCTTTGAATGTAATTACCTCAATCAAGGTAGCTGTTATGTCACTAGACCTTTTTAATGTACAAAGATTGAATCTTGGAAAGAAAGTGAGAGTTTTGAGTTTAACTTATTCGAGTTACCTATGAAGTCGCGTAGAGTGTTTTAATGAGTAAAGATTGAATCTTTGAATGAAAACACCTCAATAAAGGTACCTATTATGTTACTAGACCTTTTTAATGTCTGAAGATTGAATCTTTGGAATAAAATGATAGTTCTGAGTTCAACTTATTCGATTTACCTATGAAGTCGTGAATAGTGTTTTAATGACTAAATAATGAATCTTTGAATGAAAATACTTTAGTAAAGGTACCTATTATGTTACAAGACCTTTTTAATGTATAAAGATTGAATCTTGGAAAGAAAATGACTGTTTTGAGTTAAACTTATTCGAGTTCCCTATGACATCCCGAAGAGTATTTCAACGAGTAAAGATTGAATCTTTGATTGAAATTACTTGAATCAAGGGACTTATTTTGTCCCTGGACCTTTTATATATAAAGATTGAATCTTTAAAAAGAAGTGAGCGTTATGAGTTAAACCTATCCGAGTTCCCTATGACGTCCCGAATAGTGTTTTAACGCGTAAGGATTGAATCTTTGTATGAAATTACCTCAATAGAGGTACTTATTATGTCACTAGACCTTTTTAATGTATAAAGGTTCAAGCTTTGAAAGAAAATGAGAGTTTTGAGTTAAACATATTCGAGTTCCCTGCGACGTCTCGAAGAGTGTTTTACAGAGTAAATACTGAATCTTTGAATGAAATTACCTCAATAAAGGTACCTATTATGTCACTAGACCTTTTTAATGTATAAAGATTGAATATTTGTAAAGAACTACGAGTTTTGAGTTAAAATTATTTGAGTTCCCTTTGAGGTCACGAAGCGTGTTTTAATGAGTAAAGATTGAATCTTTGAACGAAATTATCTCAATCAATGTACCTATTATGTCAGTAGACCTTTTTAATGTATAAAGATGGAATCTTTGAAAAAAATGAGAGTACTGAGTTTAACTTATTCGAGTTACCTATGAAGTCGCGAAGAGTGTTTTAATGACCAAAGATTGAATGTTCGAATGAAAATTCCTCAGTACAGGAACCTATTATGTTACTAGATCTTTTTGATGTATAAAGATTGAATCTTTGAAAGAAAATTAGAGTTTTGAGTTAAACTTATTCGAGTTCCTTTTGACATCCCGAAGAGCGTTTTAATGAATAAAGATTGAATCTTTGAATGAAATTACCTCAATCGAGGTACCTATTAAGTTACTAGAAATTTTTATTATATAAAGATTGAATCTTTGAAAAGAAATGAGAGTTTTGAGTTAAAGTTATTCGAGTTCCCTTTGATGTCACGAAGAGTGTTTTAATGAGTAAAGATTGAATCTTTGAATGAAATTACCTCAATCAAGGTACCTATTCTACCACTAGGCCTTTGTAATGTATAAAGATTAAATCTTTGAAAAAAAATGAGTGTTTTGAGTTTAACTTATTCGAGTTACCTATGAAATCGCGAAGAGTGTTTTAATGAATGAAGATGGAATCTTTGAATGAAAAATACCACAATAAAGGTACCAATTCTGTTACTACACCTTTCCAATGTATAAAGATTGAATCTTTGAAAGAAAATGAGATTTTTAAGATAAACTTATTCGAGTTCCCTGTAACGTCCCGAAGAGTGTCTTAATGAGTAAAGATTGAATCATTGAATGAAATTACCTCAATCAAGGTAGCTATTACATCACTAGACCTTTTTAATTTATAAAGATTGACGTTTTGAAAAGAAATGAGTGTTTCGAGTTAAAGCTATTCAAGTTTCCTTTGACGTCACGAAGAGTGTTTTAATGAGTAAAGATTGAATCTTTGAATGAAATTACCTCAATCAAGGTACCTATTCTGTCACTAAACCTTTTTAATGTATAAGGATTGAATCTTTGAAAGAACATGAGAGTTTTGAGTTCAACTTATTCGAGTTACCTATGAAGTTGCGAAGAGTGTTTTAATGACTAAAGATTGAATCTTTGAATGAAAATACCTCAATAAAGGTACTTATTTTGTTAGTAGACCTTTTTAATGTATAAAGACTGTATCTTTGAAAGAAATGGAGAGTTTTGAGTTAAACTTATTCACGTTCCCTGTGACGTCCCAAAGAGTGTTTTAATGAGTAAATATTGAATCTTTGAATGTAATTACCTCAATCAAGGTAGCTGTTATGTCACTAGACCTTTTTAATGTACAAAGATTGAATCTTGGAAAGAAAGTGAAAGTTTTGAGTTTAAATTATTCGAGTTACCTATGAAGTCGCGAAGAGTGTTTTAATGAATAAAGATTGAATCTTTGAATGAAAATACCTCAATAAAGGTACCTATTATGTTACTAGACCTTTTTAATGTCTAAAGATTGAATCTTTGGAATAAAATGATAGTTCTGAGTTCACTTTATTCGATTTACCTATGAAGTCGTGAACAGTGTTTTAATGACTAAATAATGAATCTTTGAATGAAAATACCTTAGTAAAGGTACCTATTATGTTACAAGACCTTTTTAATGTATAAAGATTGAATCTTGGAAAGTAAATGACTGTTTTGAGTTAAACTTATTCGAGTTCCCTATGACATCCCGAAGAGTATTTCAACGAGTAAAGATTGAATCTTTGATTGAAATTACTTGAATCAAGGGACTTATTTTGTCCCTGGACCTTTTATATATAAAGATTGAATCTTTAAAAAGAAGTGAGCGTTATGAGTTAAACCTTTCCGAGTTCCCTATGACGTCCCGAATAGTGTTTTAACGCGTAAGGATTGAATCTTTGTATGAAATTACCTCAATAGAGATACTTATTATGTCACTAGACCTTTTTAATGTATAAAGGTTCAAGCTTTGAAAGAAAATGAGAGTTTTGAGTTAAACATATTCGAGTTCCCTGCGACGTCTCGAAGAGTGTTTTAAAGAGTAAATATTGAATCTTTGAATGAAATTACCTCAATCAAGGTACCTATTATGTCACTAGACCTTTTTAATGTATAAAGATTGAATATTTGTAAAGAACTACGAGTTTTGAGTTAAAGTTATTTGAGTTCCCTTTCAGGTCACGAAGCGTGTTTTAATGAGTAAAGATTGAATCTTTGAACGAAATTACCTCAATCAATGGACCTATTATGTCAGTAGACCTTTTTAATGAATAAAGATGGAATCTTTGAAAAAAATGAGAGTACTGAGTTTAACTTATTCGAATTACCTATGAAGTCGCGAAGAGTGTTTTAATGACCAAAGATTGAATCTTCGAATGAAAATTCCTCAATACAGGAACCTATTATGTTACTATATCTTTTTGATGTATAAAGATTGAATCTTTGAAAGAAAATTAGAGTTTTGAGTTAAACTTATTCGAGTTCCTTTTGACATCCCGAAGAGTGTTTTAATGAATAAAGATTGAATCTTTAAATGAAATTACCTCAATCGAAGTACCTATTAAGTCACTAGAAATTTATATTGTATAAAGATTGAATCTTTGAAAAGAAATGAGTGTTTTGAGTTAAAGTTATTCGAGTTCCCTTTGACGTCACGAAGAGTGTTTTAATGAGTAAAGATTGAATCTTTGAATGAAATTACCTCAATCATGGTACCTATTCTACAACTAGGCCTTTGTAATGTATAAAGATTGAATCTTTGAAAGAAAATGAGTGTTTTGAGTTTAACTTATTCGAGTTACCTATGAAATCGCGAAGAGTGTTTTAATGAATGAAGATGGAATCTTTGAATGAAAAATACCACAATAAAGAAACCAATTCTGTTACTAGACATTTCCAATGTATAAAGATTGAATCTTTGAAAGAAAATGAGATTTTTGAGTTAAACTTATTCGAGTTCCCTGTAACGTCCCGAAGAGTGTCTTAATGAGTAAAGATTGAATCATTGAATAAAATTACCTCAATCAAGGTAGCTATTACATCACTAGACCTTTTTAATTTATAAAGATTGACGTTTTGAAAAGAAATGAGTGTTTGGAGTTAAAGCTATTCAAGTTCCCTTTGACGTCATGAAGAGTGTTTTAATGAGTAAAGATTGAATCTTTGAATGAAATTACCTCAATCAAGGTACCTATTCTGTCACTAAACCTTTTTAATGTATAAAGATTGAATCTTTGAAAGAACATGAGAGTTTTTAGTTCAACTTATTCGAGTTACCTATGAAGTTGCGAAGAGTGTTTTAATGACTAAAGATTGAATCTTTGAATGAAAATACCTCAATAAAGGTACTGATTTTGTTAGTAGACCTTTTTAATGTATAAAGACTGTATCTTTGAAAGAAATGGAGAGTTTTGAGTTAAACTTATTCACGTTCCCTGTAACGTCCCAAAGAGTATTTTAATGAGTAAATATTGAATCTTTGAATGTAATTACCTCAATCAAGGTAGCTGTTATGTCACTAGACCTTTTTAATGTACAAAGATTGAATCTTGGAAAGAAAGTGAGAGTTTTGAGTTTAACTTATTCGAGTTACCTATGAAGTCGCGAAGAGTGTTTTAATGAATAAAGATTGAATCTTTGAATGAAAACACCTCAATAAAGGTACCTATTATGTTACTAGACCTTTTTAATGTCTAAAGATTGAATCTTTGGAATAAAATGATAGTTCTGAGTTCAACTTATTCGATTTACCTATGAAGTCGTGAACAGTGTTTTAATGACTAAATAAAGAATCTTTGAATGAAAATACCTTAGTAAAGGTACCTATTATGTTACAAGACCTTTTTAATGTATAAAGATTGAATCTTGGAAAGAAAATGACTGTTTTGTGTTAAACTTATTCGAGTTCCCTATGACATCCCGAAGAGTATTTCAACGAGGAAAGATTGAATCTTTGATTGAAATTACTTGAATCAAGGGACTTATTTTGTCCCTGGACCTTTTATATATAAAGATTGAATCTTTAAAAAGAAGTGAGCGTTATGAGTTAAACCTATCCGAGTTCCCTATGACGTCCCGAATAGTGTTTTCACGCGTAAGGATTTAATCTTTGTATGAAATTACCTCAATAGAGGTACTTATTATGTCACTAGACCTTTTTAATGTATAAAGGTTCAAGCTTTAAAAGAAAATGAGAGTTTTGAGTTAAACATATTCGAGTTCCCTGCGACGTCTCGAAGAGTGTTTTAAAGAGTAAATATTGAAACTTTGAATGAAATTACCTCAATCAAGGTACCTATTATGTCACTAGACCTTTTTAATGTATAAAGATTGAATATTTGTAAAGAACTACGAGTTTTGAGTTAAAGTTATTTGAGTTCCCTTTGACGTCACGAAGCGTGTTTTAATGAGTAAAGATTGAATCTTTGAATGAAATTATCTCAATCAATGTACCTATTATGTCAGTAGACCTTTTTAATGTATAAAGATGGAATCTTTGAAAAAAATGAGAGTATTGAGTTTAACTTATTTGAGTTACCTGTGATGTCGCGAAGAGTGTTTTAATGACCAAAGATTGAATCTTCGAATGAAAATTCCTCAATACAGGAACCTATTATGTTACTAGATCTTTTTGATGTATAAAGATTGAATCTTTGGAAGAAAATTAGAGTTTTGAGTTAAACTTATTCGAGTTCCTTTTGACATCCCGAATAGTGTTTTAATGAATAAAGATTGAATCTTTGAATAAAATTATCTCAATCGATGTACCTATTAAGTCACTAGAAAATTTTTATTGTATAAAGATTTAATCTTTGAAAAGAAATGAGAGTTTTGAGTTAAAGTTATTCGAGTTCCCTTTGACGTCACGAAGAGTGTTTTAATGAGTAAAGATTGAATCTTTGAATGAAATTACCTCAATCAAGGTACCTATTCTACCACTAGGCCTTTGTAATATATAAAGATTGAATCTTTGAAAGAAAATGAGTGTTTTGAGTTTAACTTATTCGAGTTACCTATGAAATCGCGAAGAGTGTTTTAATGAATGAAGATGGAATCTTTGAATGAAAAATACCACAATAAAGGTACCAATTCTGTTACTAGACCTTTCCAATGTATAAAGATTGAATCTTTGAAAGAAAATGAGATTTTTGAGTTAAACTTATTTGAGTTCCCTGTAACGTCCCGAAGAGTGTCTTAATGAGTAAAGATTGAATAATTGAATGAAATTACCTCAATCAAGGTGGCTATTACATCACTAGACCTTTTTAATTTACAAAGATTGACGTTTTCAAAAGAAATGAATGTTTCGAGTTAAAGTTATTCAAGTTCCCTTTGACGTCACGAAGAGTGTTTTAATGAGTAAAGATTGAATCTTTGAATGAAATTAACTCAATCAAGGTACCTATTCTGTCACTAAACCTTTTTAATGTATAAAGATTGAATCTTTGAAAGAACATGAGAGTTTTGAGTTCAACTTATTCGAGTTACCTATGAAGTTGCGAAGAGTGTTTTAATGACTAAAGATTGAATCTTTGAATGAAAATACCTCAATAAAGGTACTTATTTTGTTAGTAGACCTTTTTAATGTATAAAGACTGTATCTTTGAAAGAAATTGAGAGTTTTGAGTTAAACTTATTCACGTTCCCTATAACGTCCCAAAGAGTGTTTTAATGAGTAAATATTGAATCTTTGAATGTAATTACCTCAATCAAGGTAGCTGTTATGTCACTAGACCTTTTTAATGTACAAAGATTGAATCTTGGAAAGAAAGTGAGAGTTTTGAGTTTAATTTATTCGAGTTACCTATGAAGTCGCGAAGAGTGTTTGAATGAATAAAGATTGAATCTTTGAATGAAAACACCTCAATAAAGGTACCTATTATGTTACTAGACCTTTTAATGTCTAAAGATTGAATCTTTGGAATAAAATGATAGTTCTGAGTTCAACTTATTCGATTTACCTATGAAGTCGTGAACAGTGTTTTAATGACTAAATAATGAATCTTTGAATGAAAATACCTTAGTAAAGGTACCTATTATGTTACAAGACCTTTTTAATGTATAAAGATTGAATCTTGGAAAGAAAATGACTGTTTTGAGTTAAACTTATTCGAGTTCCCTATGACATCCCGAAGAGTATTTCAACAAGTGAAGATTGAATCTTTGATTGAAATTACTTGAATCAAGGGACTTATTTTGTCCCTGGACCTTTTATATATAAAGATTGAATCTTTAAAAAGAAGTGAGCTTTATGAGTTAAACCTATCCGAGTTCCCTATGACATCCCGAATAGTGTTTTAACGCGTAAGGATTGAATCTTTGTATGAAATTACCTCAGTAGAGGTACTTATTATGTCACTAGACCTTTTTAATGTATAAAGGTTCAAGCTTTGAAAGAAAATGAGAGTTTTGAGTTAAACATAGTCGAGTTCCCTGCGACGTCTCGAAGAGTGTTTTAAAGAGTAAATATTGAATCTTTGAATGAAAATACCTCAATCAAGGTACCTATTATGTCACTAGACCTTTTTAATGTATAAAGATTGAATATTTGTAAAGAACTACGAGTTTTGAGTTAAAGTTATTTGAGTTTCCTTTGACGTCACGAAGCGTGTTTTAATGAGTAAAGATTGTATCTTTGAACGAAATTATCTCAATCAATGTACCTATTATGTCAGTAGACCTTTTTAATGTATAAAGATGGAATCTTTGAAAAAAATGAGAGTATTGAGTTTAACTTATTCGAGTTACCTATGAAGTCGCGAAGAGTGTTTTAATGACCAAAGATTGAATCTTCGAATGAAAATTCCTCAATACAGGAACCTATTATGTTACTAGATCTTTTTGATGTATAAAGATTGAATCTTTGAAAGAAAATTAGAGTTTTGAGTTAAACTTATTCGAGTTCCTTTTGACATCTCGAAGAGTGTTTTAATGAATAAAGATTGAATCTTTGAATGAAATTACCTCAATCGAGATACCTATTAAGTCACTAGAAATTTTTATTGTATAAAGATTGAATCTTTGAAAAGAAATGAGAGTTTTGAGTTAAAGTTATTCGAGTTCCCTTTGACGTCACGAAGAGCGTTTTAATGAGTAAAGATTGAATCTTTGAATGAAATTACCTAAATCAAGGTACCTATTCTACCACTAGGCCTTTGTAATGTATGAAGATTGAATCTTCGAAAGAAAATGAGTGTTTTGAGTTTAACTTATTCGAGTTACCTATGAAATCGCGATGAGTGTTTTAATGAATGAAGATGGAATCTTTGAATGAAAAATACCACAATAAAGGTACCAATTCTGTTACTAGACCTTTCCAATGTATAAAGATTGAATCTTTGAAAGAAAATGAGATTTTTGAGTTAAACTTATTCGAGTTCCCTGTAACGTCCCGAAGAGTGTCTTAATGAGTAAAGATTGAATCATTGAATGAAATTACCTCAATCAAGGTAGCTATTACATCACTAAACCTTTTTAATTTATAAAGATTGACGTTTTGAAAAGAAATGAGTGTTTCGAGTTAAAGTTATTCAAGTTCCCTTTGACGTCACGAAGAGTGTTTTAATGAGTAAAGATTGAATCTTTGAATGAAATTACCTCAATCAAGGTACCTATTCTGTCACTAAACCTTTTTAATATATAAAGATTGAATCTTTGAAAGAACATGAGAGTTTTGAGTTCAACTTATTCGAGTTACCTATGAAGTTGCGAAGAGTGTTTTAATGACTAAAGATTGAATCTTTGAATGAAAATACCTCAATAAAGGTACTTATTTTGTTAGTAAACCTTTTTAATGTATAAAGACTGTATCTTTGAAAGAAATGGAGAGTTTTGAGTTAAACTTATTCACGTTCCCTGTAACGTCCCAAAGAGTGTTTTAATGAGTAAATATTGAATCTTTGAATGTAATTTCCTCAATCAAGGTAGCTGTTATGTCACTAGACCTTTTTAATGTACAAAGATTGAATCTTGGAAAGAAAGTGAGAGTTTTGAGTTTAACTTATTCGAGTTACCTATGAAGTCGCGAAGAGTGTTTTAATGAATAAAGATTGAATCTTTGAATGAAAACACCTCAATAAAGGTACCTATTATGTTACTAGACCTTTTTAATGTCTAAAGATTGAATCTTTGGAATAAAATGATAGTTCTGAGTTCAACTTATTCGATTTACCTATGAAGTCGTGAACAGTGTTTTAATGACTAAATAATGAATCTTTGAATGAAAATACCTTAGTAAAGGTACCTATTATGTTACAAGACCTTTTTAATGTATAAAGATTGAATCTTGGAAAGAAAATGACTGTTTTGAGTTAAACTTATTCGAGTTCCCTATGACATCCCGAAGAGTATTTCAACGAGTAAAGATTGAATCTTTGATTGAAATTACTTGAATCAAGGGACTTATTTTGTCCCGGGACCTTTTATATATAAAGATTGAATCTTTAAAAAGAAGTGAGCGTTATGAGTTAAACCTATCCGAGTTCCCTATGACGTCCCGAATAGTGTTTTAACGCGTAAGGATTGAATCTTTGTATGAAATTACCTCAATAGAGGTACTTATTATGTCACTAGACCTTTTTAATGTATAAAGGTTCAAGCTTTGAAAGAAAATGAGAGTTTTGAGTTAAACATATTCGAGTTCCCTGCGACGTCTCGAAGAGTGTTTTAAAGAGTAAATATTGAATCTTTGAATGAAATTACCTCAATCAAGGTACCTATTATGTCACTAGACCTTTTTAATGTATAAAGATTGAATATTTGTAAAGAACTACGAGTTTTGAGTTAAAGTTATTTGAGTTCCCTTTGACGTCACGAAGCGTGTTTTAATAAGTAAAGATTGAATCTTTGAACGAAATTATCTCAATCAATGTACCTATTATGTCAGTAGACCTTTTTATTGTAAAAAGATGGAATCTTTGAAAAAAATGAGAGTATTGAGTTTAACTTATTCGAGTTACCTATGAAGTCGCGAAGAGTGTTTTAATGACCAAAGATTGAATCTTCGAATGAAAATTCCTCAATACAGGAACCTATTATGTTACTAGATCTTTTTGATGTATAAAGATTGAATCTTTGAAAGAAAATTAGACTTTTGAGTTAAACTTATTCGAGTTGCTTTTGACATCCCGAAGAGTGTTTTAATGAATAAAGATTGAATCTTTGAATGAAATTACCTCAATCGAGGTACCTATTAAGTCACTAGAAATTTTTATTGTATTAAGATTGAATCTTTGAAAAGAAATGAGAGTTTTGAGTTAAAGTTATTCGAGTTCCCTTCGACGTCACGAAGAGTGTTTTAATGAGTAAAGATTGAATCTTTGAATGAAATTACCTCAATCAAGGTACCTATTCTACCACTAGGCCTTTGTAATGTATGAAGATTGAATCTTTGAAAGAAAATGAGTGTTTTGAGTTTAACTTATTCGAGTTACCTATGAAATCGCGAAGAGTGTTTTAATGAATGAAGATGGAATCTTTGAATGAAAAATACCACAATAAAGGTTCCAATTCTGTTACTAGACCTTTCCAATGTATAAAGATTGAATCTTTGAAAGAAAATGAGATTTTTGAGTTAAACTTATTCGAGTTCCCTGTAACGTCCCGAAGAGTGTCTTAATGAGTAAAGATTGAATCATTGAATGAAATTACCTCAATCAAGGTAGCTATTACATCACTAGACCTTTTTAATTTATAAAGATTGACGTTTTGAAAAGAAATGAGTGTTTCGAGTTAAAGTTATTCAAGTTCTCTTTGACGTCACGAAGAGTGTTTTAATGAGTAAAGATTGAATCTTTGAATGAAATTACCTCTATCAAGGTACCTATTCTGTCACTAAACCTTTTTAATGTATAAAGATTGAATCTTTGAAAGAACATGAGAGTTTTGAGTTCAACTTATTCGAGTTACCTATGAAGTTGCGAAGAGTGTTTTAATGACTAAAGATTGAATCTTTGAATGAAAATACCTCAATAAAGGTACTTATTTTGTTAGTAGACCTTTTTAATGTATAAAGACTGTATCGTTGAAAGAAATGGAGAGTTTTGAGTTAAACTTATTCACGTTCCCTGTAACGTCCCAAAGAGTGTTTTAATGAGTAAATATTGAATCTTTGAATGTAATTACCTCAATCAAGGTAGCTGTTATGTCAGTAGACCTTTTTAATGTACAAAGATTGAATCTTGGAAAGAAAGTGAGAGTTTTGAGTTTAACTTATTCGAGTTACCTATGAAGTCGCGAAGAGTGTTTTAATGAATAAAGATTGAATCTTTGAATGAAAACACCTCAATAAAGGTACCTATTATGTTAGTAGACCTTTTTAATGTCTAAAGATTGAATCTTTGGAATAAAATGATAGTTCTGAGTTCAACTTATTCGATTTACCTATGAAGTCGTGAACAGTGTTTTAATGACTAAATAATGAATCTTTGAATGAAAATACCTTAGTAAAGGTACCTATTATGTTACAAGACCTTTTTAATGTATAAAGATTGAATCTTGGAAAGAAAATGACTGTTTTGAGTTAAACTTATTCGAGTTCCCTATGACATCCCGAAGAGTATTTCAACGAGTAAAGATTGAATCTTTGATTGAAATTACTTGAATCAAGGGACTTATTTTGTCCCTCGACCTTTTATATATAAAGATTGAATCTTTAAAAAGAAGTGAGCGTTACGAGTTAAACCTATCCGAGTTCCCTATGACGTCCCGAATAGTGTTTTAACGCGTAAGGATTGAATCTTTGTATGAAATTACCTCAATAGAGGTACTTATTATGTCACTAGAACTTTTTAATGTATAAAGGTTCAAGCTTTGAAAGAAAATGAGAGTTTTGAGTTAAACATATTCGAGTTCCCTGCGACGTCTCGAAGAGTGTTTTAAAGAGTAAATATTGAATCTTTGAATGAAATTACCTCAATCAAGGTACCTATTATGTCACTAGACCTTTTTAATGTATAAAGATTGAATATTTGTAAAGAACTACGAGTTTTGAGTTAAAGTTATTTGAGTTCCCTTTGACGTCACGAAGCGTGTTTTAATGAGTAAAGATTGAATCTTTGAATGAAATTACCTCAATCAAGGTACCTATTCTGTCACTAAACCTTTTTAATGTATAAATATTGAATCTTTGAAAGAACATGAGAGTTTTGAGTTCAACTTATTCGAGTTACCTATGAAGTTGCGAAGAGTGTTTTAATGACTAAAGATTGAATCTTTGAATGAAAATACCTCAATAAAGGTACTTATTTTGTTAGTAGACCTTTTTAATGTATAAAGACTGTATCTTTGAAAGAAATGGAGAGTTTTGAGTTAAACTTATTCACGTTCCCTGTAACGTCCCAAAGAGTGTTTTAATGAGTAAATATTGAATCTTTGAATGTAATTACCTCAATCAAGGTAGCTGTTATGTCACTAGACCTTTTTAATGTACAAAGATTGAATCTTGGAAAGAAAGTGAGAGTTTTGAGTTTAACTTATTCGAGTTACCTATGAAGTCGCGAAGAGTGTTTTAATGAATAAAGATTGAATCTTTGAATGAAAACACCTCAATAAAGGTACCTATTATGTTAGTAGACCTTTTTAATGTCTAAAGATTGAATCTTTGGAATAAAATGATAGTTCTGAGTTCAACTTATTCGATTTACCTATGAAGTCGTGAACAGTGTTTTAATGACTAAATAATGAATCTTTGAATGAAAATACCTTAGTAAAGGTACCTATTATGTTACAAGACCTTTTTAATGTATAAAGATTGAATCTTGGAAAGAAAATGACTGTTTTGAGTTAAACTTATTCGAGTTCCCTATGACATCCCGAAGAGTATTTCAACGAGTAAAGATTGAATCTTTCATTGAAATTACTTGAATCAAGGGACTTATTTTGTCCCTGGACCTTTTATATATAAAGATTGAATCTTTAAAAAGAAGTTAGCGTTATGAGTTAAACCTATCCGAGTTCCCTATGACGTCCCGAATAGTGTTTTAACGCGTAAGGATTGAATCTTTGTATGAAATTACCTCAATAGAGGTACTTATTATGTCACTAGACCTTTTTAATGTATAAAGGTTCAAGCTTTGAAAGAAAATGAGAGTTTTGAGTTAAACATATTCGAGTTCCCTGCGACGTCTCGAAGAGTGTTTTAAAGAGTAAATATTGAATCTTTGAATGAAATTACCTCAATCAAGGTACCTATTATGTCACTAGACCTTTTTAATGTATAAAGATTGAATATTTGTAACGAACTACGAGTTTTGAGTTAAAGTTATTTGAGTTCCCTTTGACGTCACGAAGCGTGTTTTAATGAGTAAAGATTGAATCTTTGAACGAAATTATCTCAATCAATGTACCTATTATGTCATTAGACCTTTTTAATGTATAAAGATGGAATCTTTGAAAAAAATGAGAGTATTGAGTTTAACTTATTCGAGTTACCTATGAAGTCGCGAAGAGTGTTTTAATGACCAAAGATTGAATCTTCGAATGAAAATTCCTCAATACAGGAACCTATTATGTTACTAGATCTTTTTTATGTATAAAGATTGAATCTTTGAAAGAAAATTAGAGTTTTGAGTTAAACTTATTCGAGTTCCTTTTGACATCCCGAAGAGTGTTTTAATGAATAAAGATTGAATCTTTGAATGAAATTACCTCAATCGAGGTACCTATTAAGTCACTAGAAATTTTTATTGTATAAAGATTGAATCTTTGAAAAGAAATGAGAGTTTTGAGTTAAAGTTATTCGAGTTCCCTTCGACGTCACGAAGAGTGTTTTAATGAGTAAAGATTGAATCTTTGAATGAAATTACCTCAATCAAGGTACCTATTCTACCACTAGGCCTTTGTAATGTATGAAGATTGAATCTTTGAAAGAAAATGAGTGTTTTGAGTTTAACTTATTCGAGTTACCTATGAAATCGCGAAGAGTGTTTTAATGAATGAAGATGGAATCTTTGAATGAAAAATACCACAATAAAGGTACCAATTCTGTTACTAGACCTTTCCAATGTATAAAGATTGAATCTTTGAAAGAAAATGAGATTTTTGAGTTAAACTTATTCGAGTTCCCTGTAACGTCCCGAAGAGTGTCTTAATGAGTAAAGATTGAATCATTGAATGAAATTACCTCAATCAAGGTAGCTATTACATCACTAGACCTTTTTAATTTATAAAGATTGACGTTTTGAAAAGAAATGAGTGTTTCGAGTTAAAGTTATTCAAGTTCCCTTTGACGTCACGAAGAGTGTTTTAATGAGTAAAGATTGAATCTTTGAATGAAATTACCTCAATCAAGGTACCTATTCTGTCACTAAACCTTTTTAATGTATAAAGATTGAATCTTTGAAAGAACATGAGAGTTTTGAGTTCAACTTATTCGAGTTACCTATGAAGTTGCGAAGAGTGTTTTAATGACTAAAGATTGAATCTTTGAATGAAAATACCTCAATAAAGGTACTTATTTTGTTAGTAGACCTTTTTAATGTATAAAGACTGTATTGTTGAAAGAAATGGAGAGTTTTGAGTTAAACTTATTCACGTTCCCTGTAACGTCCCAAAGAGTGTTTTAATGAGTAAATATTGAATCTTTGAATGTAATTACCTCAATCAAGGTAGCTGTTATGTCAGTAGACCTTTTTAATGTACAAAGATTGAATCTTGGAAAGAAAGTGAGAGTTTTGAGTTTAACTTATTCGAGTTACCTATGAAGTCGCGAAGAGTGTTTTAATGAATAAAGATTGAATGTTTGAATGAAAACACCTCAATAAAGGTACCTATTATGTTAGTAGACCTTTTTAATGTCTAAAGATTGAATCTTTGGAATAAAATGATAGTTCTGAGTTCAACTTATTCGATTTACCTATGAAGTCGTGAACAGTGTTTTAATGACTAAATAATGAATCTTTGAATGAAAATACCTTAGTAAAGGTACCTATTATGTTACAAGACCTTTTTAATGTATAAAGATTGAATCTTGGAAAGAAAATGACTGTTTTGAGTTAAACTTATTCGAGTTCCCTATGACATCCCGAAGAGTATTTCAACGAGTAAAGATTGAATCTTTGATTGAAATTACTTGAATGAAGGGACTTATTTTGTCCCTGGACCTTTTATATATAAAGATTGAATCTTTAAAAAGAAGTGAGCGTTACGAGTTAAACCTATCCGAGTTCCCTATGACGTCCCGAATAGTGTTTTAACGCGTAAGGATTGAATCTTTGTATGAAATTACCTCAATAGAGGTACTTATTATGTCACTAGAACTTTTTAATGTATAAAGGTTCAAGCTTTGAAAGAAAATGAGAGTTTTGAGTTAAACATATTCGAGTTCCCTGCGACGTCTCGAAGAGTGTTTTAAAGAGTAAATATTGAATCTTTGAATGAAATTACCTCAATCAAGGTACCTATTATGTCACTAGACCTTTTTAATGTATAAAGATTGAATATTTGTAAAGAACTACGAGTTTTGAGTTAAAGTTATTTGAGTTCCCTTTGACGTCACGAAGCGTGTTTTAATGAGTAAAGATTGAATCTTTGAATGAAATTACCTCAATCAAGGTACCTATTCTGTCACTAAACCTTTTTAATGTATAAAGATTGAATCTTTGAAAGAACATGAGAGTTTTGAGTTCAACTTATTCGAGTTACCTATGAAGTTGCGAAGAGTGTTTTAATGACTAAAGATTGAATCTTTGAATGAAAATACCTCAATAAAGGTACTTATTTTGTTAGTAGACCTTTTTAATGTATAAAGACTGTATCTTTGAAAGAAATGGAGAGTTTTGAGTTAAACTTATTCACGTTCCCTGTAACGTCCCAAAGAGTGTTTTAATGAGTAAATATTGGACCTTTGAATGTAATTACCTCAATCAAGGTAGCTGTTATGTCACTAGACCTTTTTAATGTACAAAGATTGAATCTTGGAAAGAAAGTGAGAGTTTTGAGTTTAACTTATTCGAGTTACCTATGAAGTCGCGAAGAGTGTTTTAATGAATAAAGATTGAATCTTTGAATGAAAACACCTCAATAAAGGTACCTATTATGTTACTAGACCTTTTTAATGTCTAAAGATTGAATCTTTGGAATAAAATGATAGTTCTGAGTTCAACTTATTCGATTTACCTATGAAGTCGTGAACAGTGTTTTAATGACTAAATAATGAATCTTTGAATGAAAATACCTTAGTAAAGGTACCTATTATGTTACAAGACCTTTTTAATGTATAAAGATTGAATCTTGGAAAGAAAATAACTGTTTTGAGTTAAACTTATTCGAGTTCCCTATGACATCCCGAAGAGTATTTCAACGAGTAAAGATTGAATCTTTGATTGAAATTACTTGAATCAAGGGACTTATTTTGTCCCTGGATCTTTTATATATAAAGATTGAATCTTTAAAAAGAAGTGAGCGTTATGAGTTAAACCTATCCGAGTTCCCTATGACGTCCCGAATATTGTTTTAACGCGTAAGGATTGAATCTTTGTATGAAATTACCTCAATAGAGGTACTTATTATGTCACTAGACCTTTTTAATGTATAAAGGTTCAAGCTTTGAAAGAAAATGAGAGTTTTGAGTTAAACATATTCGAGTTCCCTGCGACGTCTCGAAGAGTGTTTTAAAGAGTAAATATTGAATCTTTGAATGAAATTACCTCAATCAAGGTACCTATTATGTCACTAGACCTTTTTAATGTATAAAGATTGAATATTTGTAAAAAACTACGAGTTTTGAGTTAAAGTTATTTGAGTTCCCTTTGACGTCACGAAGCGTGTTTTAATGAGTAAAGATTGAATCTTTGAACGAAATTATCTCAATCAATGTACCTATTATGTCAGTAGACCTTTTTAATGTATAAAGATGGAATCTTTGAAAAAAATGAGAGTATTGAGTTTAACTTATTCGAGTTACCTATGAAGTCGCGAAGAGTGTTTTAATGACCAAAGATTGAATCTTCGAATGAAAATTCCTCAATACAGGAACCTATTATGTTACTAGATCTTTTTGATGTATAAAGATTGAATCTTTGAAAGAAAATTAGATTTTTGAGTTAAACTTATTCGAGTTCCTTTTGACATCCCGAAGAGTGTTTTAATGAATAAAGATTGAATCTTTGAATGAAATTACCTCAATCGAGGTACCTATTAAGTCACTAGAAATTTTTATTGTATAAAGATTGAATCTTTGAAAAGAAATGAGAGTTTTGAGTTAAAGTTATTCGAGTTCCCTTTGACGTCACGAAGAGTGTTTTAATGAGTAAAGATTGAATCTTTGAATGAAATTACCTCAATCAAGGTACCTATTCTACCACTAGGCCTTTGTAATGTATGAAGATTGAATCTTTGAAAGAAAATGAGTGTTTTGAGTTTAACTTATTCGAGTTACCTATGAAATCGCGAAGAGTGTTTTAATCAATGAAGATGGAATCTTTGAATGAAAAATACCACAATAAAGGTACCAATTATATTACTAGACCTTTCCAATGTATAAAGATTGAATCTTTGAAAGAAAATGAGATTTTTGAGTTAAACTTATTCGAGTTCCTTGTAACGTCCCGAAGAGTGTCTTAATGAGTAAAGATTGAATCATTGAATGAAATTACCTCAATCAAGGTAGCTATTACATCACTAGACCTTTTTAATTTATAAAGATTGACGTTTTGAAAAGAAATGAGTGTTTCGAGTTAAAGTTACTCAAGTTCCCTTTGACGTCACGAAGAGTGTTTCAATGAGTAAAGATTGAATCTTTGAATGAAATTACCTCAATCAAGGTACCTATTCTGTCACTAAACCTTTTTAATGTATAAAGTTTGAATCTTTGAAAGAACATGAGAGTTTTGAGTTCAACTTATTCGAGTTACCTATGAAGTTACGAAGAGTGTTTTAATGACTAAAGATTGAATCTTTGAATGAAAATACCTCAATAAAGGTACTTATTTTGTTAGTAGACCTTTTTAATGTATAAAGACTGTATCTTTGAAAGAAATGGAGAGTTTTGAGTTAAACTTATTCACGTTCCCTGTAACGTCCCAAAGAGTGTTTTAATGAGTAAATATTGAATCTTTAAATGTAACTACCTCAATCAAGGTAGCTGTTATGTCACTAGACCTTTTTAATGTACAAAGATTGAATCTTGGAAAGAAAGTGAGAGTTTTGAGTTTAACTTATTCGAGTTACCTATGAAGTCGCGAAGAGTGTTTTAATGAATAAAGATTGAATCTTTGAATGAAAACACCTCAATAAAGGTACCCATTATGTTACTAGACCTTTTTAATGTCTAAAGATTGAATCTTTGGAATAAAATGATAGTTCTGAGTTCAACTTATTCGATTTACCTATGAAGTCGTGAACAGTGTTTTGATGACTAAATAATGAATCTTTGAATGAAAATACCTTAGTAAAGGTACCTATTATGTTACAAGACCTTTTTAATGTATAAAGATTGAATCTTGGAAAGAAAATGACTGTTTTGAGTTAAACTTATTCGAGTTCCCTATGACATCCCGAAGAGTATTTCAACGAGTAAAGATTGAATCTTTCATTGAAATTACTTGAATCAAGGGACTTATTTTGTCCCTGGACCTTTTATATATAAAGATTGAATCTTTAAAAAGAAGTGAGCGTTATGAGTTAAACCTATCCGAGTTCCCTATGACGTCCCGAATAGTGTTCTAACGCGTAAGGATTGAATCTTTGGATGAAATTACCTCAATAGAGGTACTTATTATGTCACTAGACCTTTTTAATGTATAAAGGTTCAAGCTTTGAAAGAAAATGAGAGTTTTGAGTTAAACATATTCGAGTTCCCTGCGACGTCTCGAAGAGTATTTTAAAGAGTAAATATTGAATCTTTGAATGAAATTACCTCAATCAAGGTACCTATTATGTCACTCGACCTTTTTAATGTATAAAGATTGAATATTTGTAAAGAACTACGAGTTTTGAGTTAAAGTTATTTGAGTCCCTTTGACGTCACGAAGCGTGTTTTAATGAGTAAAGATGGAATCTTTGAATGAAATTATCTCAATCAATGTACCTATTATGTCAGTAGACCTTTTTAATGTATAAAGATGGAATCTTTGAAAAAAATGAGAGTATTGAGTTTAACTTATTCGAGTTGCCTATGAAGTCGCGAAGAGTGTTTTAATGACCAAAGATTGAATCTTCGAATGAAAATTTCTCAATACAGGAACCTATTATGTTACTAGATCTTTTTGATGTATAAAGATTAAATCTTTGAAAGAAAATTAGAGTTTTGAGTTAAACTTATTCGAGTTCCTTTTGACATCCCGAAGAATGTTTTAATGAATAAAGATTGAATCTTTGAATGAAATTACCTCAATCGAGGTACCTATTAAGTCACTAGAAATTTTTATTGTATAAAGATTGAATCTTTGAAAAGAAATGAGAGTTTTGAGTTAAAGTTATTCGAGTTCCCTTTGACGTCACGAAGAGTGTTTTAATGAGTAAAGATTGAATCTTTGAATGAAATTACCTCAATCAAGGTACCTATTCTACCACTAGGCCTTTGTAATGTATGAAGATTGAATCTTTGAAAGAAAATGAGTGTTTTGAGTTTAACTTATTCGAGTTACCTATGAAATCGCAAAGAGTGTTTTAATGAATGAAGATGGAATCTTTGAATGAAAAATACCACAATAAAGGTACCAATTCTGTTACTAGACCTTTCCAATGCATAAAGATTGAATCTTTGAAAGAAAATGAGATTTTTGAGTTAAACTTATTCGAGTTCCCTGTAACGTCCCGAAGAGTGTCTTAATGAGTAAAGATTGAATCATTGAATGAAATTACCTCAATCAAGGTAGCTATTACATCACTAGACCTTTTTAATTTATAAAGATTGACGTTTTGAAAAGAAATGAGTGTTTCGAGTTAAAGTTATTCAAGTTCCCTTTGACGTCACGAAGAGTGTTTTAATGAGTAAAGATTGAATCTTTGAACAAAATTACCTCAATCAAGGTACCTATTCTGTCACTAAACCTTTTTAATGTATAAAGATTGAATCTTTGAAAGAACATGAGAGTTTTGAGTTCAACTTATTCGAGTTACCTATGAAGTTGCGAAGAGTGTTTTAATGACTAAAGATTGAATCTTTGAATGAAAATACCTCAGTAAAGGTACTTATTTTGTTAGTAGACCTTTTTAATGTATAAAGACTGTATATTTGAAAGAAATGGAGAGTTTTGAGTTAAACTTATTCACGTTCCCTGTAACGTCCCAAAGAGTGTTTTAATGAGTAAATATTGAATCTTTGAAAGTAATTACCTCAATCAAGGTAGCTGTTATGTCACTACACCTTTTTAATGTACAAAGATTGAATCTTGGAAAGAAAGTGAGAGTTTTGAGTTTAACTTATTCGAGTTACCTATGAAGTCGCGAAGAGTGTTTTAAAAAATAAAGATTGAATCTTGGAATGAAAACACCTCAATAAATGTACCTATTATGTTACTAGACCTTTTTAATGTCTAAAGATTGAATCTTTGGAATAAAATGATAGTTCTGAGTTCAACTTATTCGATTTACCTATGAAGTCGTGAACAGTGTTTTGATGACTAAATAATGAATCTTTGAATGAAAATACCTTAGTAAAGGTACCTATTATGTTGCAAGACCTTTTTAATGTATAAAGATTGAATCTTGGAAAGAAAATGACTGTTTTGAGTTAAACTTATTCGAGTTCCCTATGACATCCCGAAGAGTATTTCAACGAGTAAAGATTGAATCTTTGATTGAAATTACTTGAATCAAGGGACTTATTTTGTCCCTGGACCTTTTATATATAAAGATTGAATCTTTAAAAAGAAGTGAGCGTTATGAGTTAAACCTATCCGAGTTCCCTATGACGTCCCGAATAGTGTTTTAACGCGTAAGGATTGAATCTTTGTATGAAATTACCTCAATAGAGGTACTTATTATGTCGCTAGACCTTTTTAATGTATAAAGGTTCAAGCTTTGAAAGAAAATGAGAGTTTTGAGTTAAACATATTCGAGTTCCCTGCGACGTCTCGAAGAGTGTTTTAAAGAGTAAATATTGAATCTTTGAATGAAATTACCTCAATCAAGGTACCTATTATGTCACTAGACCTTTTTAATGTATAAAGATTGAATATTTGTAAAGAACTACGAGTTTTGAGTTAAAGTTATTTGAGTTCCCTTTGGCGTCACGAAGCGTGTTTTAATAAGTAAAGATTGAATCTTTGAAGGAAATTATCTCAATCAATGTACCTATTATGTCAGTAGACCTTTTTAATGTATAAAGATGGAATCTTTGAAAAAAATGAGAGTATTGAGTTTAACTTATTCGAGTTGCCTATGAAGTCGCGAAGAGTGTTTTAATGACCAAAGATTGAATCTTCGAATGAAAATTTCTCAATACAGGAACCTATTATGTTACTAGATCTTTTTGATGTATAAAGATTGAATCTTTGAAAGAAAATTAGATTTTTGAGTTAAACTTATTCGAGTTCCTTTTGACATCCCGAAGAGTGTTTTAATGAATAAAGATTGAATCTTTGAATGAAATTACCTCAATCGAGGTACCTATTAAGTCACTAGAAATTTTTATTGTATAAAGATTGAATCTTTGAAAAGAAATGAGAGTTTTGAGTTAAAGTTATTCGAGTTCCCTTTGACGTCACGAAGAGTGTTTTAATGAGTAAAGATTGAATCTTTGAATGAAATTACCTCAATCAAGGTACCTATTCTAGCACTAGGCCTTTGTAATGTATGAAGATTGAATCTTTGAAAGAAAATGAGTGTTTTGAGTTTAACTTATTCGAGTTACCTATGAAATCGCGAAGAGTGTTTTAATGAATGAAGATGGAATCTTTGAATGAAAAATACCACAATAAAGGTACCAATTCTGTTACTAGACCTTTCCAATGTATAAAGATTGAATCTTTGAAAGAAAATGAGATTTTTGAGTTAAACTTATTCGAGTTCCCTGTAACGTCCCGAAGAGTGTCTTAATGAGTAAAGATTGAATCATTGAATGAAATTACCTCAATCAAGGTAGCTATTACATCACTAGACCTTTTTAATTTATAAAGATTGACGTTTTGAAAAGAAATGAGTGTTTCGAGTTAAAGTTATTCAAGTTCCCTTTGACGTCACGAAGAGTGTTTTAATGAGTAAAGATTGAATCTTTGAATGAAATTACCTCAATCAAGGTACCTATTCTGTCACTAAACCTTTTTAATGTATAAAGATTGAATCTTTGAAAGAACATGAGAGTTTTGAGTTCAACTTATTCGAGTTACCTAAAAAGTTGCGAAGAGTGTTTTAATGACTAAAGATTGAATCTTTGAATGAAAATACCTCAGTAAAGGTACTTATTTTGTTAGTAGACCTTTTTAATGTATAAAGACTGTATCTTTGAAAGAAATGGAGAGTTTTGAGTTAAACTTATTCACGTTCCCTGTAACGTCCCAAAGAGTGTTTTAATGAGTAAATATTGAATCTTTGAATGTAATTACCTCAATCTAGGTAGCTGTTATGTCACTACACCTTTTTAATGTACAAAGATTGAATCTTGGAAAGAAAGTGAGAGTTTTGAGTTTAACTTATTCGAGTTACCTATGAAGTCGCGAAGAGTGTTTTAATGAATAAAGATTGAATCTTTGAATGAAAACACCTCAATAAATGTACCTATTATGTTACTAGACCTTTTTAATGTCTAAAGATTGAATCTTTGGAATAAAATGATAGTTCTGAGTTCAACTTATTTGATTTACCTATGAAGTCGTGAACAGTGTTTTGATGACTAAATAATGAATCTTTGAATGAAAATACCTTAGTAAAGGTACCTATTATGTTACAAGACCTTTTTAATGTATAAAGATTGAATCTTGGAAAGAAAATGACTGTTTTGAGTTAAACTTATTCGAGTTCCCTATGACATCCCGAAGAGTATTTCAACCAGTAAAGATTGAATCTTTGATTGAAATTACTTGAATCAAGGGACTTATTTTGTCCCTGGACCTTTTATATATAAAGATTGAATCTTTAAAAAGAAGTGAGCGTTATGAGTTAAACCTATCCGAGTTCCCTATGACGTCCTGAATAGTGTTTTAACGCGTAAGGATTGAATCTTTGTATGAAATTACCTCAATAGAGGTACTTATTATGTCACTAGACCTTTTTAATGTATAAAGGTTCAAGCTTTTAAAGAAAATGAGAGTTTTGAGTTAAACATATTCGAGTTCCCTGCGACGTCTCGAAGAGTGTTTTAAAGAGTAAATATTGAATCTTTGAATGAAATTACCTCAATCAAGGTACCTATTATGTCACTAGACCTTTTTAATGTATAAAGATTGAATATTTGTAAAGAACTACGAGTTTTGAGTTAAAGTTATTTGAGTTCCCTTTGACGTCACGAAGCGTGTTTTAATGAGTAAAGATTGAATCTTTGAACGAAATTATCTCAATTAATGTACCTATTATGTCAGTAGACCTTTTTAATGTATAAAGATGGAATCTTTGAAAAAAATGAGAGTATTGAGTTTAACTTATTCGAGTTGCCCATGAAGTCGCGAAGAGTGTTTTAATGACCAAAGATTGAATATTCGAATGAAAATTCCTCAATACAGGAACCTATTATGTTACTAGATCTTTTTGATGTATAAAGATTAAATCTTTGAAAGAAAATTAGAGTTTTGAGTTAAACTTATTCGAGTTCCTTTTGACATCCCGAAGAGTGTTTTAATGAATAAAGATTGAATCTTTGAATGAAATTACCTCAATCGAGGTACCTATTAAGTCACTAGAAATTTTTATTGTATAAAGATTGAATCTTTGAAAAGAAATGAGAGTTTTGAGTTAAAGTTATTCGAGTTCTCTTTGACGTCACGAAGAGTGTTTTAATGAGTAAAGATTGAATCTTTGAATGAAATTACCTCAATCAAGGTACCTATTCTAGCACTAGGCCTTTGTAATGTATGAAGATTGAATCTTTGAAAGAAAATGAGTGTTTTGAGTTTAACTTATTCGAGTTACCTATGAAATCGCGAAGAGTGTTTTAATGAATGAAGATGGAATCTTTGAATGAAAAATACCACAATAAAGGTACCAATTCTGTTACTAGACCTTTCCAATGTATAAAGATTGAATCTTTGAAGGAAAATGAGATTTTTGAGTTAAACTTATTCGAGTTCCCTGTAACGTCCCGAAGAGTGTCTTAATGAGTAAAGATTGAATCATTGAATGAAATTACCTAAATCAAGATAGCTATTACATCACTAGACCTTTTTAATTTATAAAGATTGACGTTTTGAAAAGAAATGAGTGTTTCGAGTTAAAGTTATTCAAGTTCCCTTTGACGTCACGAAGAGTGTTTTAATGAGTAAAGATTGAATCTTTGAATGAAATTACCTCAATCAAGGTACCTATTCCGTCACTAAACCTTTTTAATGTATAAAGATTGAATCTTTGAAAGAACATGAGAGTTTTGAGTTCAACTTATTCGAGTTACCTATGAAGTTGCGAAGAGTGTTTTAATGACTAAAGATTGAATCTTTGAATGAAAATACCTCAATAAAGGTACTTATTTTGTTAGTAGACCTTTTTAATGTATAAAGACTGTATCTTTGAAAGAAATGGTAAGTTTTGAGTTAAACTTATTCACGTTCCCTGTAACGTCCCAAAGAGTGTTTTAATGAGTAAATATTGAATCTTTGAATGTAATTACCTCATTCAAGGTAGCTGTTATGTCACTACACCTTTTTAATGTACAAAGATTGAATCTTTAAAAAGAAGTGAGCGTTATGAGTTAAACCTATCCGAGTTCCCTATGACGTCCCGAATAGTGTTTTAACGCGTAAGGATTGAATCTTTGTATGAAATTACCTCAATAGAGGTACTTATTATGTCACTAGACCTTTTTAATGTATAAAGGTTCAAGCTTTTAAAGAAAATGAGAGTTTTGAGTTAAACATATTCGAGTTCCCTGCGACGTCTCGAAGAGTGTTTTAAAGAGTAAATATTGAATCTTTGAATGAAATTACCTCAATCAAGGTACCTATTATGTCACTAGACCTTTTTAATGTATAAAGATTGAATATTTGTAAAGAACTACGAGTTTTGAGTTAAAGTTATTTGAGTTCCCTTTGACGTCACGAAGCGTGTTTTAATGAGTAAAGATTGAATCTTTGAACGAAATTATCTCAATCAATGTACCTATTATGTCAGTAGACCTTTTTAATGTATAAAGATGGAATCTTTGAAAAAAATGAGAGTATTGAGTTTAACTTATTCGAGTTGCCTATGAAGTCGCGAAGAGTGTTTTAATGACCAAAGATTGAATCTTCGAATGAAAATTCCTCAATACAGGAACCTATTGTGTTACTAGATCTTTTTGATGTATAAAGATTAAATCTTTGAAAGAAAATTAGAGTTTTGAGTTAAACTTATTCGAGTTCCTTTTGACATCCCGAAGAGTGTTTTAATGAATAAAGATTGAATCTTTGAATGAAATTACCTCAATCGAGGTACCTATTAAGTCACTAAAAATTTTTATTGTATAAAGATTGAATCTTTGAAAAGAAATGAGAGTTTTGAGTTAAAGTTATTCGAGTTCCCTTTGACGTCACGAAGAGTGTTTTAATGAGTAAAGATTGAATCTTTGAATGAAATTACCTCAATCAAGGTACCTATTCTAGCACTAGGCCTTTGTAATGTATGAAGATTGAATCTTTGAAAGAAAATGAGTGTTTTGAGTTTAACTTATTCGAGTTACCTATGAAATCGCGAAGAGTGTTTTAATGAATGAAGATGGAATCTTTGAATGAAAAATACCACAATAAAGGTACCAATTCTGTTACTAGACCTTTCCAATGTATAAAGATTGAATCTTTGAAAGAAAATGAGATTTTTGAGTTAAACTTATTCGAGTTCCCTGTAACGTCCCGAAGAGTGTCTTAATGAGTAAAGATTGAATCATTGAATGAAATTACCTCAATCAAGGTAGCTATTACATCACTAGACCTTTTTAATTTATAAAGATTGACGTTTTGAAAAGAAATGAGTGTTTCGAGTTAAAGTTATTCAAGTTCCCTTTGACGTCACGAAGAGTGTTTTAATGAGTAAAGATTGAATCTTTGAATGAAATTACCTCAATCAAGGTACCTATTCTGTCACTAAACCTTTTTAATGTATAAAGATTGAATCTTTGAAAGAACATGAGAGTTTTGAGTTCAACTTATTCGAGTTACCTATGAAGTTGCGAAGAGTGTTTTAATGACTAAAGATTGAATCTTTGAATGAAAATACCTCAATAAAGGTACTTATTTTGTTAGTAGACCTTTTTAATGTATAAAGACTGTATCTTTGAAAGAAATGGAGAGTTTTGAGTTAAACTTATTCACGTTCCCTGTAACGTCCCAAAGAGTGTTTTAATGAGTAAATATTGAATCTTTGAATGTAATTACCTCAATCAAGGTAGCTGTTATGTCACTAGACCTTTTTAATGTACAAAGATTGAATCTTGGAAAGAAAGTGAGAGTTTTGAGTTTAACTTATTCGAGTTACCTATGAAGTCGCGAAGAGTGTTTTAATGAATAAAGATTGAATATTTGAATGAAAACACCTCAATAAAGGTACCTATTATGTTACTAGACCTTTTTAATGTCTAAAGATTGAATCTTTGGAATAAAATGATAGTTCTGAGTTCAACTTATTCGATTTACCTATGAAGTCATGAACAGTGTTTTAATGACTAAATAATGAATCTTTGAGTGAAAATACCTTAGTAAAGGTACCTATTATGTTACAAGACCTTTTTAATGTATAAAGATTGAATCTTGGAAAGAAAATGACTGTTTTGAGTTAAACTTATTCGAGTTCCCTATGACATCCCGAAGAGTATTTCAACGAGTAAAGATTGAATCTTTGATTGAAATTACTTGAATCAAGGGACTTATTTTGTCCCTGGACCTTTTATATATAAAGATTGAATCTTTAAAAAGAAGTGAGCGTTATGAGTTAAACCTATCCGAGTTCCCTATGACGTCCCGAATAGTGTTTTAACGCGTAAGGATTGAATCTTTGTATGAAATTACCTCAATAGAGGTACTTATTATGTCACTAGACCTTTTTAATGTATAAAGGTTCAAGCTTTGAAAGAAAATGAGAGTTTTGAGTTAAACATATTCGAGTTCCCTGCGACGTCTCGAAGAGTGTTTTAAAGAGTAAATATTGAATCTTTGAATGAAATTACCTCAATCAAGGTACCTATTATGTCACTAGACCTTTTTAATGTATAAAGATTGAATATTTGTAAAGAACTACGAGTTTTGAGTTAAAGTTATTTGAGTTCCCTTTGACGTCACGAAGCGTGTTTTAATGAGTAAAGATTGAATCTTTGAACGAAATTATCTCAATCAATGTACCTATTATGTCAGTAGACCTTTTTAATGTATAAAGATGGAATCTTTGAAAAAAATGAGAGTATTGAGTTTAACTTATTCGAGTTGCCTATGAAGTCGCGAAGAGTGTTTTAATGACCAAAGATTGAATCTTCGAATGAAGATTCCTCAATACAGGAACCTATTATGTTACTAGATCTTTTTAATGTATAAAGATTGAATCTTTGAAAGAAAATTAGAGTTTTGAGTTAAACTTATTCGAGTTCCTTTTGACATCCCGAAGAGTGTTTTAATGAATAAAGATTGAATCTTTGAATGAAATTACCTCAATCGAGGTACCTATTAAGTCACTAGAAATTTTTATTGTATAAAGATTGAATCTTTGAAAAGAAATGAGAGTTTTGAGTTAAAGTTATTCGAGTTCCCTTTGACGTCACGAAGAGTGTTTTAATGAGTAAAGATTGAATCTTTGAATGAAATTACCTCAATCAAGGTACCTATTCTACCACTAGGCCTTTGTAATGTATGAAGATTGAATCTTTGAAAGAAAATGAGTGTTTTGAGTTTAACTTATTCGAGTTACCTATGAAATAGCGAAGAGTGTTTTAATGAATGAAGATGGAATCTTTGAATGAAAAATACCACAATAAAGGTACCAATTCTGTTACTAGACCTTTCCAATGTATAAAGATTGAATCTTTGAAAGAAAATGAGATTTTTGAGTTAAACTTATTCGAGTTCCCTGTAACGTCCCGAAGAGTGTCTTAATGAGTAAAGATTGAATCATTGAATGAAATTACCTCAATCAAGGTAGCTATTACATCACTAGACCTTTTTAATTTATAAAGATTGACGTTTTGAAAAGAAATGAGTGTTTCGAGTTAAAGTTATTCAAGTTCCCTTTGACGTCACGAAGAGTGTTTTAATGAGTAAAGATTGAATCTTTGAATGAAATTACCTCAATCAAAGTAAATATTCTGTCACTAAACCTTTTTAATGTATAAAGATTGAATCTTTGAAAGAACATGAGAGTTTTGAGTTCAACTTATTCGAGTTACCTATGAAGTTGCGAAGAGTGTTTTAATGACTAAAGATTGAATCTTTGAATGAAAATACCTCAATAAAGGTACTTATTTTGTTAGTAGACCTTTTTAATGTATAAAGACTGTATCTTTGAAAGAAATGGAGAGTTTTGAGTTAAACTTATTCACGTTCCCTGTAACGTCCCAAAGAGTGTTTTAATGAGTAAATATTGAATCTTTGAATGTAATTACCTCAATCAAGGTAGCTGTTATGTCACTAGACCTTTTTAATGTGCAAAGATTGAATCTTGGAAAGAAAGTGAGAGTTTTGAGTTTAACTTATTCGAGTTACCTTTGAAGTCACGAAGAGTGTTTTAATGAATAAAGATTGAATCTTTGAATGAAAACACCTCAATAAAGGTACCTATTATGTTACTAGACCTTTTTAATGTCTAAAGATTGAATCTTTGGAATAAAATGATAGTTCTGAGTTCAACTTATTCGATTTACCAATGAAGTCGTGAACAGTGTTTTGATGACTAAATAATGAATCTTTGAATGAAAATACCTTAGTAAAGGTACCTATTATGTTACAAGACCTTTTTAATGTATAAAGATTGAATCTTGGAAAGAAAATGACTGTTTTGAGTTAAACTTATTCGAGTTCCCTATGACATCCCGAAGAGTATTTCAACGAGTAAAGATTGAATCTTTGATTGAAATTACTTGAATCAAGGGACTTATTTTGTCCCTGGACCTTTTATATATAAAGATTGAATCTTTAAAAAGTAGTGAGCGTTATGAGTTAAACCTATCCGAGTTCCCTATGACGTCCTGAATAGTGTTTTAACGCGTAAGGATTGAATCTTTGTATGAAATTACCTCAATTGAGGTACTTATTATGTCACTAGACCTTTTTAATGTATAAAGGTTCAAGCTTTTAAAGAAAATGAGAGTTTTGAGTTAAACATATTCGAGTTCCCTGCGACCTCTCGAAGAGTGTTTTAAAGAGTAAATATTAAATCTTTGAATGAAATTACCTCAATCAAGGTACCTATTATGTCACTAGACCTTTTTAATGTATAAAGATTGAATATTTGTAAAGAACTACGAGTTTTGAGTTAAAGTTATTTGATTTCCCTTTGACGTCACGAAGCGTGTTTTAATGAGTAAAGATTGAATCTTTGAACGAAATTATCTCAATCAATGTACCTATTATGTCAGTAGACCTTTTTAATTTATAAAGATGGAATCTTTGAAAAAAATGAGAGTATTGAGTTTAACTTATGCGAGTTGCCTAAGAAGTCGCGAAGAGTGTTTTAATGACCAAAGATTGAATCTTCGAATGAAAATTCCTCAATACAGGAACCTATTATGTTACTAGATCTTTTTGATGTATAAAGATTGAATCTTTGAAAGAAAATTAGAGTTTTGAGTTAAACTTATTCGAGTTCCTTTTGACATCCCGAAGAGTGTTTTAATGAATAAAGATTGAATCTTTGAATGAAATTACCTCAATCGAGGTACCTATTAAGTCACTAAAAATTTTTATTGTATAAAGATTGAATCTTTGAAAAGAAATGAGAGTTTTGAGTTAAAGTTATTCGAGTTCCCTTTGACGTCACGAAGAGTGTTTTAATGAGTAAAGATTGAATCTTTGAATGAAATTACCTCATTCAAGGTACCTATTCTACCACTAGGCCTTTGTAATGTATGAAGATTGAATCTTTGAAAGAAAATGAGTGTTTTGAGTTTAACTTATTTGAGTTACCTATGAAATCGCGAAGAGTGTTTTAATGAATGAAGATGGAATCTTTGAATGAAAAATACCACAATAAAGGTACCAATTCTGTTACTAGAACTTTCCAATGTATAAAGATTGAATCTTTGAAAGAAAATGAGATTTTTGAGTTAAACTTATTCGAGTTCCCTGTAACGTCCCGAAGAGTGTCTTAATGAGTAAAGATTGAATCATTGAATGAAATTACCTCAATCAAGGTAGCTATTACATCACTAGACCTTTTTCATTTATAAAGATTGACGTTTTGAAAAGAAATGAGTGTTTCGAGTTAAAGTTATTCAAGTTCCCTTTGACGTCACGAAGAGTGTTTTAATGAGTAAAGATTGAATCTTTGAATGAAATTACCTCAATCAAGGTACCTATTCTGTCACTAAACCTTTTTAATGTATAAAGATTGAATCTTTGAAAGAACATGAGAGTTTTGAGTTCCACTTATTCGAGTTACCTATGAAGCTGCGAAGAGTGTTTTAATGACTAAAGATTGAATCTTTGAATGAAAATACCTCAATAAAGGTACTTATTTTGTTAGTAGACCTTTTTAATGTATAAAGACTGTATCTTTGAAAGAAATGGAGAGTTTTGAGTTAAACTTATCCACGTTCCCTGTAACGTCCCAAAGAGTGTTTTAATGAGTAAATATTGAATCTTTGAATGTAATTATCTCAATCAAGGTAGCTGTTATGTCACTAGACCTTTTTAATGTACAAAGATTGAATCTTGGAAAGAAAGTGAGAGTTTTGAGTTTAACTTATTCGAGTTACCTATGAAGTCGCGAAGAGTGTTTTAATGAATAAAGATTGAATCTTTGAATGAAAGCACCTCAATAAAGGTACCTATTATGTTACTAGACCTTTTTAATGTCTAAAGATTGAATCTTTGGAATAAAATTATAGTTCTGAGTTCAACTTATTCGATTTACCTATGAAGTCGTGAACAGTGTTTTGATGACTAAATAATGAATCTTTGAATGAAAATACCTTAGTAAAGGTACCCATTATGTTACAAGACCTTTTTAATGTATAAAGATTGAATCTTGGAAAGAAAATGTCTGTTTTGAGTTAAACTTATTCGAGTTCCCTATGACATCCCGAAGAGTATTTCAACGAGTAAAGATTGAATCTTTGATTGAAATTACTTGAATCAAGGGACTTATTTTGTCCCTGGACCTTTTATATATAATGATTGAATCTTTAAAAAGAAGTGAGCGTTATGAGTTAAACCTATCCGAGTTCCCTATGACGTCCCGAATAGTGTTTTAACGCATAAGGATTGAATCTTTGTATGAAATTACCTCAATAGAGGTACTTATTATGTCACTAGACCTTTTGAATGTATAAAGGTTCAAGCTTTTAAAGAAAATGAGAGTTTTGAGTTAAATATATTCGAGTTCCCTGCGACGTCTCGAAGAGTGTTTTAAAGAGTAAATATTGAATCTTTGAATGAAATTACCTCAATCAAGGTACCTATTATGTCACTAGACCTTTTTAATGTATAAAGATTGAATATTTGTAAAGAACTATGAGTTTTGAGTTAAAGTTATTTGAGTTCCCTTTGACGTCACGAAGCGTGTTTTAATGAGTAAAGATTGAATCTTTGAACGAAATTATCTCAATCAATGTACCTATTATGTCAGTAGACCTTTTTAATGTATAAAGATGGAATCTTTGAAAAAAATGAGAGTATTGAGTTTAACTTATTCGAGTTGCCTATGAAGTCGCGAAGAGTGTTTTAATGACCAAAGATTGAATCTTCGAATGAAAATTTCTCAATACAGGAACCTATTATGTTACTAGATCTTTTTGATGTATAAAGATTGAATCTTTGAAAGAAAATTAGAGTTTTGAGTTAAACTTATTCGAGTTCCTTTTGACATCCCGAAGAGTGTTTTAATGAATAAAGATTGAATCTTTGAATGAAATTACCTCAATCGAGGTACCTATTAAGTCACTAGAAATTTTTATTGTATAAAGATTGAATCTTTGAAAAGAAATGAGAGTTTTGAGTTAAAGTTATTCGAGTTCCCTTTGACGTCACGAAGAGTGTTTTAATGAGTAAAGATTGAATCTTTGAATGAAATTACCTCAATCAAGGTACCTATTCTACCACTAGGCCTTTGTAATGTATGAAGATTGAATCTTTGAAAGAAAATGAGTGTTTTGAGTTTAACTTATTCGAGTTACCAATGAAATAGCGAAGAGTGTTTTAATGAATGAAGATGGAATCTTTGAATGAAAAATACCACAATAAAGGTACCAATTCTGTTACTAGACCTTTCCAATGTATAAAGATTGAATCTTTGAAAGAAAATGAGATTTTTGAGTTAAACTTATTCGAGTTCCCTGTAACGTCCCGAAGAGTGTCTTAATGAGTAAAGATTGAATCATTGAATGAAATTACCTCAATCAAGGTAGTTATTACATCACTAGACCTTTTTAATTTATAAAGATTGGCGTTTTGAAAAGAAATGAGTGTTTCGAGTTAAAGTTATTCAAGTTCCCTTTGACGTCACGAAGAGTGTTTTAATGAGTAAAGATTGAATCTTTGAATGAAATTACCTCAATCAAGGTACCTATTCTGTCACTAAACCTTTTTAATGTATAAAGATTGAATCTTTGAAAGAACATGAGAGTTTTGAGTTCAACTTATTCGAGTTACCTATGAAGCTGCGAAGAGTGTTTTAATGACTAAAGATTGAATCTTTGAATGAAAATACCTCAATAAAGGTACTTATTTTGTTAGTAGACCTTTTTAATGTATAAAGACTGTATCTTTGAAAGAAATGGAGAGTTTTGAGTTAAACTTATCCACGTTCCCTGTAACGTCCCAAAGAGTGTTTTAATGAGTAAATATTGAATCTTTGAATGTAATTATCTCAATCAAGGTAGCTGTTATGTCACTAGACCTTTTTAATGTACAAAGATTGAATCTTGGAAAGAAAGTGAGAGTTTTGAGTTTAACTTATTCGAGTTACCTATGAAGTCGCGAAGAGTGTTTTAATGAATAAAGATTGAATCTTTGAATGAAAGCACCTCAATAAAGGTACCTATTATGTTACTAGACCTTTTTAATGTCTAAAGATTGAATCTTTGGAATAAAATTATAGTTCTGAGTTCAACTTATTCGATTTACCTATGAAGTCGTGAACAGTGTTTTGATGACTAAATAATGAATCTTTGAATGAAAATACCTTAGTAAAGGTACCCATTATGTTACAAGACCTTTTTAATGTATAAAGATTGAATCTTGGAAAGAAAATGTCTGTTTTGAGTTAAACTTATTCGAGTTCCCTATGACATCCCGAAGAGTATTTCAACGAGTAAAGATTGAATCTTTGATTGAAATTACTTGAATCAAGGGACTTATTTTGTCCCTGGACCTTTTATATATAAAGATTGAATCTTTAAAAAGAAGTGAGCGTTATGAGTTAAACCTATCCGAGTTCCCTATGACGTCCCGAATAGTGTTTTAACGCATAAGGATTGAATCTTTGTATGAAATTACCTCAATAGAGGTACTTATTATGTCACTAGACCTTTTGAATGTATAAAGGTTCAAGCTTTTAAAGAAAATGAGAGTTTTGAGTTAAATATATTCGAGTTCCCTGCGACGTCTCGAAGAGTGTTTTAAAGAGTAAATATTGAATCTTTGAATGAAATTACCTCAATCAAGGTACCTATTATGTCACTAGACCTTTTTAATGTATAAAGATTGAATATTTGTAAAGAACTATGAGTTTTGAGTTAAAGTTATTTGAGTTCCCTTTGACGTCACGAAGCGTGTTTTAATGAGTAAAGATTGAATCTTTGAACGAAATTATCTCAATCAATGTACCTATTATGTCAGTAGACCTTTTTAATGTATAAAGATGGAATCTTTGAAAAAAATGAGAGTATTGAGTTTAACTTATTCGAGTTGCCTATGAAGTCGCGAAGAGTGTTTTAATGACCAAAGATTGAATCTTCGAATGAAAATTTCTCAATACAGGAACCTATTATGTTACTAGATCTTTTTGATGTATAAAGATTGAATCTTTGAAAGAAAATTAGAGTTTTGAGTTAAACTTATTCGAGTTCCTTTTGACATCCCGAAGAGTGTTTTAATGAATAAAGATTGAATCTTTGAATGAAATTACCTCAATCGAGGTACCTATTAAGTCACTAGAAATTTTTATTGTATAAAGATTGAATCTTTGAAAAGAAATGAGAGTTTTGAGTTAAAGTTATTCGAGTTCCCTTTGACGTCACGAAGAGTGTTTTAATGAGTAAAGATTGAATCTTTGAATGAAATTACCTCAATCAAGGTACCTATTCTACCACTAGGCCTTTGTAATGTATGAAGATTGAATCTTTGAAAGAAAATGAGTGTTTTGAGTTTAACTTATTCGAGTTACCAATGAAATAGCGAAGAGTGTTTTAATGAATGAAGATGGAATCTTTGAATGAAAAATACCACAATAAAGGTACCAATTCTGTTACTAGACCTTTCCAATGTATAAAGATTGAATCTTTGAAAGAAAATGAGATTTTTGAGTTAAACTTATTCGAGTTCCCTGTAACGTCCCGAAGAATGTCTTAATGAGTAAAGATTGAATCATTGAATGAAATTACCTCAATCAAGGTAGTTATTACATCACTAGACCTTTTTAATTTATAAAGATTGACGTTTTGAAAAGAAATGAGTGTTTCGAGTTAAAGTTATTCAAGTTCCCTTTGACGTCACGAAGAGTGTTTTAATGAGTAAAGATTGAATCTTTGAATGAAATTACCTCAATCAAGGTACCTATTCTGTCACTAAACCTTTTTAATGTATAAAGATTGAATCTTTGAAAGAACATGAGAGTTTTGAGTTCAACTTATTCGAGTTACCTATGAAGTTGCGAAGAGTGTTTTAATGACTAAAGATTGAATCTTTGAATGAAAATACCTCAATAAAGGTACTTATTTTGTTAGTAGACCTTTTTAATGTATAAAGACTGTATCTTTGAAAGAAATGGAGAGTTTTGAGTTAAACTTATTCACGTTCCCTGTAACGTCCCAAAGAGTGTTTTAATGAGTAAATATTGAATCTTTGAATGTAATTACCTCAATCAAGGTAGCTGTTATGTCACTAGACCTTTTTAATGTGCAAAGATTGAATCTTGGAAAGAAAGTGAGAGTTTTGAGTTTAACTTATTCGAGTTACCTTTGAAGTCACGAAGAGTGTTTTAATGAATAAAGATTGAATCTTTGAATGAAAACACCTCAATAAAGGTACCTATTATGTTACTAGACCTTTTTAATGTCTAAAGATTGAATCTTTGGAATAAAATGATAGTTCTGAGTTCAACTTATTCGATTTACCTATGAAGTCGTGAACAGTGTTTTAATGACTAAATAATGAATCTTTGAATGAAAATACCTTAGTAAAGGTACCTATTATGTTACAAGACCTTTTTAATGTATAAAGATTGAATCTTGGAAAGAAAATGACTGTTTTGAGTTAAACTTATTCGAGTTCCCTATGACATCCCGAAGAGTATTTCAACGAGTAAAGATTGAATCTTTGATTGAAATTACTTGAATCAAGGGACTTATTTTGTCCCTGGACCTTTTATATATAAAGATTGAATCTTTAAAAAGAAGTGAGCGTTATGAGTTAAACCTATCCGAGTTCCCTATGACGTCCCGAATAGTGTTTTAACGCGTAAGGATTGAATCTTTGTATGAAATTACCTCAATAGAGGTACTTATTATGTCACTAGACCTTTTTAATGTATAAAGGTTCAAGCTTTTAAAGAAAATGAGAGTTTTGAGTTAAACATATTCGAGTTCCCTGCGACTTCTCGAAGAGTGTTTTAAAGAGTAAATATTGAATCTTTGAATGAAATTACCTCAATCAAGGTACCTATTATGTCACTAGACCTTTTTAATATATAAAGATTGAATATTTGTAAAGAACTACGAGTTTTGAGTTAAAGTTATTTGAGTTCCCTTTGACGGCACGAAGCGTGTTTTAATGAGTAAAGATTGAATCTTTGAACGAAATTATCTCAATCAATGTACCTATTATGTCAGTAGACCTTTTTAATGTATAAAGATGGAATCTTTGAAAAAAATGAGAGTATTGAGTTTAACTTATTCGAGTTGCCTATGAAGTCGCGAAGAGTGTTTTAATGACCAAAGATTAAATCTTCGAATGAAGATTCCTCAATACAGGAACCTATTATGTTACTAGATCTTTTTGATGTATAAAGATTGAATCTTTGAAAGAAAATTAGAGTTTTGAGTTAAACTTATTCGAGTTCCTTTTGACATCCCGAAGAGTGTTTTAATGAATAAAGATTGAATCTTTGAATGAAATTACCACAATCAAGGTACCTATTAAGTCACTAGAAATTTTTATTGTATAAAGATTGAATCTTTGAAAAGAAATGAGAGTTTTGAGTTAAAGTTATTCGAGTTCCCTTTGACGTCACGAAGAGTGTTTTAATGAGTAAAGATTGAATCTTTGAATGAAATTACCTCAATCAAGGTACCTATTCTAGCACTAGGCCTTTGTAATGTATGAAGATTGAATCTTTGAAAGAAAATGAGTGTTTTGAGTTTAACTTATTCGAGTTACCTATGAAATCGCGAAGAGTGTTTTAATGAATGAAGATGGAATCTTTGAATGAAAAATACCACAATAAAGGTACCAATTCTGTTACTAGACCTTTCCAATGTATAAAGATTGAATCTTTGAAAGAAAATGAGATTTTTGAGTTAAACTTATTCGAGTTCCCTGTAACGTCCCGAAGAGTGTCTTAATGAGTAAAGATTGAATCATTGAATGAAATTACCTCAATCAAGGTAGTTATTACATCACTAGACCTTTTTAATTTATAAAGATTGACGTTTTGAAAAGAAATGAGTGTTTCGAGTTAAAGTTATTCAAGTTCCCTTTGACGTCACGAAGAGTGTTTTAATGAGTAAAGATTGAATCTTTGAATGAAATTACCTCAATCAAGGTACCTATTCTGTCACTAAACCTTTTTAATGTATAAAGATTGAATCTTTGAAAGAACATGAGAGTTTTGAGTTCAACTAATTCGAGTTACCTATGAAGTTGCGAAGAGTGTTTTAATGACTAAAGATTGAATCTTTGAATAAAAATACCTCAATAAAGGTACTTATTTTGTTAGTAGACCTTTTTAATGTATAAAGACTGTATCTTTGAAAGAAATGGAGAGTTTTGAGTTAAACTTATTCACGTTCCCTGTAACGTCCCAAAGAGTGTTTTAATGAGTAAATATTGAATCTTTGAATGTAATTACCTCAATCAAGGTAGCTGTTATGTCACTAGACCTTTTTAATGTACAAAGATTGAATCTTGGAAAGAAAGTGAGAGTTTTGAGTTTAACTTATTCGAGTTACCTATGAAGTCGCGAAGAGTGTTTTAATGAATAAAGATTGAATCTTTGAATGAAAACACCTCAATAAAGGTACCTATTATGTTACTAGACCTTTTTAATGTCTAAAGATTGAATCTTTGGAATAAAATGATAGTTCTGAGTTCAACTTATTCGATTTACCTATGAAGTCGTGAACAGTGTTTTAATGACTAAATAATGAATCTTTGAATGAAAATACCTTAGTAAAGGTACCTATTATGTTACAAGACCTTTTTAATGTATAAAGATTGAATCTTGGAAAGAAAATGACTGTTTTGAGTTAAACTTATTCGAGTTCCCTATGACATCCCGAAGAGTATTTCAACGAGTAAAGATTGAATCTTTGATTGAAATTACTTGAATCAAGGGACTTATTTTGTCCCTGGACCTTTTATATATAAAGATTGAATCTTTAAAAAGAAGTGAGCGTTATGAGTTAAACCTATCCGAGTTCCCTATGACGTCCCGAATAGTGTTTTAACGCGTAAGGATTGAATCTTTGTATGAAATTACCTCAATAGAGGTACTTATTATGTCACTAGACCTTTTTAATGTATAAAGGTTCAAGCTTTTAAAGAAAATGAGAGTTTTGAGTTAAACATATTCGAGTTCCCTGCGACTTCTCGAAGAGTGTTTTAAAGAGTAAATATTGAATCTTTGAATGAAATTACCTCAATCAAGGTACCTATTATGTCACTAGACCTTTTTAATGTATAAAGATTGAATATTTGTAAAGAACTACGAGTTTTGAGTTAAAGTTATTTGAGTTCCCTTTGACGTCACGAAGCGTGTTTTAATGGGTAAAGATTGAATCTTTGAACGAAATTATCTCAATCAATGTGCCTATTATGTCAGTAGACCTTTTTAATGTATAAAGATGGAATCTTTGAAAAAAATGAGAGTATTGAGTTTAACTTATTCGAGTTGCCTATGAAGTCGCGAAGAGTGTTTTATTGACCAAAGATTGAATCTTCGAATGAAAATTCCTCAATACAGGAACCTATTATGTTACTAGATCTTTTTGATGTATAAAGATTGAATCTTTGAAAGAAAATTAGAGTTTTGAGTTAAACTTATTCGAGTTCCTTTTGACATCCCGAAGAGTGTTTTAATGAATAAAGATTGAATCTTTGAATGAAATTACCTCAATCAAGGTACCTATTAAGTCACTAGAAATTTTTATTGTATAAAGATTGAATCTTTGAAAAGAAATGAGAGTTTTGAGTTAAAGTTATTCGAGTTCCCTTTGACGTCACGAAGAGTGTTTTAAAGAGTAAAGATTGAATCTTTGAATGAAATTACCTCAATCAAGGTACCTATTCTAGCACTAGGCCTTAGTAATGTATGAAGATTGAATCTTTGAAAGAAAATGAGTGTTTTGAGTTTAACTTATTCGAGTTACCTATGAAATCGCGAAGAGTGTTTTAATGAATGAAGATGGAATCTTTGAATGAAAAATACCACAATAAAGGTACCAATTCTGTTACTAGACCTTTCCAATGTATAAACATTGAATCTTTAAAAGAAAATGAGATTTTTGAGTTAAACTTATTCGAGTTCCCTGTAACGTCCCGAAGAGTGTCTTAATGAGTAAAGATTGAATCATTGAATGAAATTACCTCAATCAAGGTAGTTATTACATCACTAGACCTTTTTAATTTATAAAGATTGACGTTTTGAAAAGAAATGAGTGTTTCGAGTTAAAGTTATTCAAGTTCCCTTTGACGTCACGAAGAGTGTTTTAATGAGTAAAGATTGAATCTTTGAATGAAATTACCTCAATCAAGGTACCTATTCTGTCACTAAACCTTTTTAATGTATAAAGATTGAATCTTTGAAAGAACATGAGAGTTTTGAGTTCAACTTATTCGAGTTACCTATGAAGTTGCGAAGAGTGTTTTAATGACTAAAGATTGAATCTTTGAATGAAAATACCTCAATAAAGGTACTTATTTTGTTAGTAGACCTTTTTAATGTATAAAGACTGTATCTTTGAAAGAAATGGAGAGTTTTGAGTTAAACTTATTCACGTTCCCTGTAACGTCCCAAAGAGTGTTTTAATGAGTAAATATTGAATCTTTGAATGAAATTACCTCAATCAAGGTACCTATTATGTCACTAGACCTTTTTAATGTATAAAGATTAAATATTTGTAAAGAACTACGAGTTTTGAGTTAAAGTTATTTGAGTTCCCTTTGACGTCACGAAGCGTGTTTTAATGAGTAAAGATTGAATCTTTGAACGAAATTATCTCAATCAATGTACCTATTATGTCAGTAGACCTTTTTAATGTATAAAGATGGAATCTTTGAAAAAAATGAGAGTATTGAGTTTAACTTATTCGAGTTGCCTATGAAGTCGCGAAGAGTGTTTTAATGACCAAAGATTGAATCTTCGAATGAAAATTCCTCAATACAGGAACCTATTATGTTACTAGATCTTTTTGATGTATAAAGATTGAATCTTTGAAAGAAAATTAGAGTTTTGAGTTAAACTTATTCGAGTTCCTTTTGACATCCCGAAGAGTGTTTTAATGAATAAAGATTGAATCTTTGAATGAAATTACCTCAGTCAAGGTACCTATTAAGTCACTAGAAATTTTTATTGTATAAAGATTGAATCTTTGAAAAGAAATGAGAGTTTTGAGTTAAAGTTATTCGAGTTCCCTTTGACGTCACGAAGAGTGTTTTAATGAGTAAAGATTGAATCTTTGAATGAAATTACCTCAATCAAGGTACCTATTCTAGCACTAGGCCTTTGTAATGTATGAAGATTGAATCTTTGAAAGAAAATGAGTGTTTTGAGTTTAACTTATTCGAGTTACCTATGAAATCGCGAAGAGTGTTTTAATGAATGAAGATGGAATCTTTGAATGAAAAATACCACAATAAAGGTACCAATTCTGTTACTAGACCTTTCCAATGTATAAAGATTGAATCTTTAAAAGAAAATGAGATTTTTGAGTTAAACTTATTCGAGTTCCCTGTAACGTCCCGAAGAGTGTCTTAATGAGTAAAGATTGAATCATTGAATGAAATTACCTCAATCAAGGTAGCTATTACATCACTAGACCTTTTTAATTTATAAAGATTGACGTTTTGAAAAGAAATGAGTGTTTCGAGTTAAAGTTATTCAAGTTCCCTTTGACGTCACGAAGAGTGTTTTAATGAGTAAAGATTGAATCTTTGAAAGAAATTACCTCAATCAAGGTACCTATTCTGTCACTAAACCTTTTTAATGTATAAAGATTGAATCTTTGAAAGAACATGAGAGTTTTGAGTTCAACTTATTCGAGTTACCTATGAAGTTGCAAAGAGTGTTTTAATGACTAAAGATTGAATCTTTGAATGAAAATACCTCAATAAAGGTACTTATTTTGTTAGTAGACCTTTTTAATGTATAAAGACTGTATCTTTGAAAGAAATGTTGAGTTTAGAGTGTTTTATTCACGTTCCCTGTAACGTCCCAAAGAGTGTTTTAATGAGTAAATATTGAATCTTTGAATGTTATTACCTCAATCAAGGTAGCTGTTATGTCACTAGACCTTTTTAATGTACAAAGATTGAATCTTGGAAAGAAAGTGAGAGTTCTGAGTTTAACTTATTCGAGTTACCTATGAAGTCGCGAAGAGTGTTTTAATGAATAAAGATTGAATCTTTGAATGAAAGCACCTCAATAAAGGTACCTATTATGTTACTAGACCTTTTTAATGTCTAAAGATTGAATCTTTGGAATAAAATGATAGTTCTGAGTTCAACTTATTCGATTTACCTATGAAGTCGTGAACAGTGTTTTGATGACTAAATAATGAATCTTTGAATGAAAATACCTTAGTAAAGGTACCTATTATGTTACAAGACCTTTTTAATGTATAAAGATTGAATCTTGGAAAGAAAATGACTGTTTTGAGTTAAACTTATTCGAGTTCCCTATGACATCCCGAAGAGTATTTCAACGAGTAAAGATTGAATCTTTGATTGAAATTACTTGAATCAAGGGACTTATTTTGTCCCTGGACCTTTTATATATAAAGATTGAATCTTTAAAAAGAAGTGAGCGTTATGAGTTAAACCTATCCGAGTTCCCTATGACGTCCCGAATAGTGTTTTAACGCATAAGGATTGAATCTTTGTATGAAATTACCTCAATAGAGGTACTTATTATGTCACTAGACCTTTTGAATGTATAAAGGTTCAAGCTTTTAAAGAAAATGAGAGTTTTGAGTTAAACATATTCGAGTTCCCTGCGACGTCTCGAAGAGTGTTTTAAAGAGTAAATATTGAATCTTTGAATGAAATTACCTCAATCAAGGTACCTATTATGTCACTAGACCTTTTTAATGTATAAAGATTGATTATTGTAAAGAACTACGAGTTTTGAGTTAAAGTTATTTGAGTTCCCTTTGACGTCACGAAGCGTGTTTTAATGAGTAAAGATTGAATCTTTGAACGAAATTATCTCAATCAATGTACCTATTATGTCAGTAGACCTTTTTAATGTATAAAGATGGAATCTTTGAAAAAAATGAGAGTATTGAGTTTAACTTATTCGAGTTGCCTATGAAGTCGCGAAGAGTGTTTTAATGACCAAAGATTGAATCTTCGAATGAAAATTCCTCAATACAGGAACCTATTATGTTACTAGATCTTTTTGATGTATAAAGATTGAATCTTTGAAAGAAAATTAGAGTTTTGAGTTAAACTTATTCGAGTTCCTTTTGACATCCCGAAGAGTGTTTTAATGAATAAAGATTGAATCTTTGAATGAAATTACCTCAATCGAGGTACCTATTAAGTCACTAGAAATTTTTATTGTATAAAGATTGAATCTTTGAAAAGAAATGAGAGTTTTGAGTTAAAGTTATTCGAGTTCCCTTTGACGTCACGAAGAGTGTTTTAATGAGTAAAGATTAAATCTTTGAATGAAATTACCTCAATCAAGGTACCTATTCTACCACTAGGCCTTTGTAATGTATGAAGATTGAATCTTTGAAAGAAAATGAGTGTTTTGAGTTTAACTTATTCGAGTTACCTATGAAATAGCGAAGAGTGTTTTAATGAATGAAGATGGAATCTTTGAATGAAAAATACCACAATAAAGGTACCAATTCTGTTACTAGACCTTTCCAATGTATAAAGATTGAATCTTTGAAAGAAAATGAGATTTTTGAGTTAAACTTATTCGAGTTCCCAGTAACATCCCGAAGAGTGTCTTAATGAGTAAGGATTGAATCATTGAATGAAATTACCTCAATCAAGGTAGCTATAACATCACTAGACCTTTTTAATTTATAAAGATTGACGTTTTGAAAAGAAATGAGTGTTTCGAGTTAAAGTTATTCAAGTTCCCTTTGACGTCACGAAGAGTGTTTTAATGAGTAAAGATTGAATCTTTGAATGAAATTACCTCAATCAAAGTACATATTCTGTCACTAAACCTTTTTAATGTATAAAGATTGAATCTTTGGAAGAACATGAGAGTTTTGAGTTCAACTTATTCGAGTTACCTATGAAGTTGCGAAGAGTGTTTTAATGACTAAAGATTGAATCTTTGAATGAAAATACCTCAATAAAGGTACTTATTTTGTTAGTAGACCTTTTTAATGTATAAAGACTGTATCTTTGAAAGAAATGGAGAGTTTTGAGTTAAACTTATTCACGTTCCCTGTAACGTCCCAAAGAGTGTTTTAATGAGTAAATATTGAATCTTTGAATGTAATTACCTCAATCAAGGTAGCTGTTATGTCACTAGACCTTTTTAATGTACAAAGATTGAATCTTGGAAAGAAAGTGAGAGTTTTGAGTTTAACTTATTCGAGTTACCTATGAAGTCGCGAAGAGTGTTTTAATGAATAAAGAATGAATCTTTGAATGAAAACACCTTAATAAAGGTACCTATTATGTTACTAGACCTTTTTAATGTCTAAAGATTGAATCTTTGGAATAAAATGATAGTTCTGAGTTCAACTTATTCGATTTACCTATGAAGTCGTGAACAGTGTTTTGATGACTAAATAATGAATCTATGAATGAAAATACCATAGTAAAGGTACCTATTATGTTACAAGACCATTTTAATGTATAAAGATTGAATCTTGGAAAGAAAATGACTGTTCTGAGTTAAACTTATTCGAGTTCCCTATGACATCCCGAAGAGTATTTCAACGAGTAAAGATTGAATCTTTGATTGAAACTACTTGAATCAAGGGACTTATTTTGTCCCTGGACCTTTTATATATAAAGATTGAATCATTGAAAAGAAGTGAGCGTTATGAGTTAAACCTATCCGAGTTCCCTATGACGTCCCGAATAGTATTTTAACGCGTAAGGATTGAATCTTTGTATGAAATTACCTCAATAGAGGTACTTATTATGTCACTAGACCTTTTTAATGTATAAAGGTTCAAGCTTTGAAAGAAAATGAGAGTTTTGAGTTAAACATATTCGAGTTTCCTGCGACGTCTCGAAGAGTGTTTTAAAGAGTAAATATTGAATCTTTGAATGAAATTACCTCAATCAAGGTACCTATTATGTCACTAGACCTTTTTAATGTATAAAGATTGAATATTTGTAAAGAACTACGAGTTTTGAGTTAAAGTTATTTGAGTTCCCTTTGACGTCACGAAGCGTGTTTTAATGAGTAAAGATTGAATCTTTGAACGAAATTATCTGAATCAATGTACCTATTATGTCAGTAGACCTTTTTAATGTATAAAGAAGGAATCTTTGAAAAAAATGAGAGTATTGAGTTTAACTTATTCGAGTTGCCTATGAAGTCGCGAAGAGTGTTTTAATGACCAAAGATTGAATCTTCGAATGAAAATTCCTCAATACAGGAACCTATTATGTTACTAGATCTTTTTGATGTATAAAGATTGAATCTTTGAAAGAAAATTAGAGTTTTGAGTTAAACTTATTCGAGTTCCTTTTGACATCCCGAAGAGTGTTTTAATGAATAAAGATTGAATCTTTGAATGAAATTACCTCAATCGAGGTACCTATTAAGTCACTAGAAATTTTTATTGTATAAAGATTGAATCTTTGAAAAGAAATGAGAGTTTTGAGTTAAAGTTATTCGAGTTCCCTTTGACGTCACGAAGAGTGTTTTAATGAGTAAAGATTGAATCTTTGAATGAAATTACCTCAATCAAGGTACCTATTCTACCACTAGGCCTTTGTAATGTATGAAGATTGAATCTTTGAAAGAAAATGAGTGTTTTGAGTTTGACTTATTCGAGTTACCTATGAAATCGCGAAGAGTGTTTTAATGAATGAAGATGGAATCTTTGAATGAAAAATACCACAATAAAGGTACCAATTCTGTTACTAGACCTTTCCAATGTATAAAGATTGAATCTTTGAAAGAAATGAGATTTTTGAGTTAAACTTATTCGAGTTCCCTGTAACGTCCCGAAGAGTGTCTTAATGAGTAAAGATTGAATCATTGAATGAAATTACCTCAATCAAGGTAGCTATTACATCACTAGACCTTTTTAATTTATAAAGATTGACGTTTTGAAAAGAAATGAGTGTTTCGAGTTAAAGTTATTCAAGTTCCCTTTGACGTCACGAAGAGTGTTTTAATGAGTAAAGATTGAATCTTTGAATGAAATTACCTCAATCAAGGTACCTATTCTGTCACTAAACCTTTTTAATGTATAAAGATTGAATCTTTGAAAGAACATGAGAGTTTTGAGTTCAACTTATTCGAGTTACCTATGAAGTTGCGAAGAGTGTTTTAATGACTAAAGATTGAATCTTTGAGTGAAAATACCTCAATAAAGGTACTTATTTTGTTAGTAGACCTTTTTAATGTATAAAGACTGTACCTTTGAAAGAAATGGAGAGTTTTGAGTTAAACTTATTCACGTTCCCTGTAACGTCCCAAAGAGTGTTTTAATGAGTAAATATTGAATCTTTGAATGTAATTACCTCAATCAAGGTAGCTGTTATGTCACTAGACCTTTTTAATGTACAAAGATTGAATCTTGGAAAGAAAGTGAGAGTTTTGAGTTTAACTTATTCGAGTTACCTATGAAGTCGCGAAGAGTGTTTTAATGAATAAAGATTGAATCTTTGAATGAAAACACCTCAATAAAGGTACCTATTATGTTACTAGACCTTTTTAATGTCTAAAGATTGAATCTTTGGAATAAAATGATAGTTCTGAGTTCAACTTATTCGATTTACCTATGAAGTCGTGAACAGTGTTTTGATGACTAAATAATGAATCTTTGAATGAAAATACCATAGTAAAGGTACCTATTATGTTACAAGACCATTTTAATGTATAAAGATTGAATCTTGGAAAGAAAATGACTGTTTTGAGTTAAACTTATTTGAGTTCCCTATGACATCCCGAAGAGTATTTCAACGAGTAAAGATTGAATCTTTGATTGAAATTACTTGAATCAAGGGACTTATTTTGTCCCTGGACCTTTTATATATAAAGATTGAATCATTAAAAAGAAGTGAGCGTTATGAGTTAAACCTATCCGAGTTCCCTATGACGTCCCGAATAGTGTTTTAACGCGTAAGGATTGAATCTTTGTATGAAATTACCTCAATAGAGGTACTTATTATGTCACTAGACCTTTTTAATGTATAAAGGTTCAAGCTTTGAAAGAAAATGAGAGTTTTGAGTTAAACATATTCGAGTTTCCTGCGACGTCTCGAAGAGTGTTTTAAAGAGTAAATATTGAATCTTTGAATGAAATTACCTCAATCAAGGTACCTATTATGTCACTAGACCTTTTTAATGTATAAAGATTGAATATTTGTAAAGAACTACGAGTTTTGTGTTAAAGTTATTTGAGTTCCCTTTGACGTCACGAAGCGTGTTTTAATGAGTAAAGATTGAATCTTTGAACGAAATTATCTGAATCAATGTACCTATTATGTCAGTAGACCTTTTTAATGTATAAAGATGGAATCTTTGGAAAAAATGAGAGTATTGAGTTTAACTTATTCGAGTTGCCTATGAAGTCGCGAAGAGTGTTTTAATGACCAAAGATTGAATCTTCGAATGAAAATTCCTCAATACAGGAACCTATTATGTTACTAGATCTTTTTGATGTATAAAGATTGAATCTTTGAAAGAAAATTAGAGTTTTGAGTTAAACTTATTCGAGTTCCTTTTGACATCCCGAAGAGTGTTTTAATGAATAAAGATTGAATCTTTGAATGAAATTACCTCAATCGAGGTACCTATTAAGTCACTAGAAATTTTTATTGTATAAAGATTGAATCTTTGAAAAGAAATGAGAGTTTTGAGTTAAAGTTATTCGAGTTCCCTTTGACGTCACGAAGAGTGTTTTAATGAGTAAAGATTGAATCTTTGAATGAAATTACCTCAATCAAGGTACCTATTCTACCACTAGGCCTTTGTAATGTATGAAGATTGAATCTTTGAAAGAAAATGAGTGTTTTGAGTTTGACTTATTCGAGTTACCTATGAAATCGCGAAAAGTGTTTTAATGAATGAAGATGGAATCTTTGAATGAAAAATACCACAATAAAGGTACCAATTCTGTTACTAGACCTTTCCAATGTATAAAGATTGAATCTTTGAAAGAAAATGAGATTTTTGAGTTAAACTTATTCGAGTTCCCTGTAACGTCCCGAAGAGTGTCTTAATGAGTAAAGATTGAATCATTGAATAAAATTACCTCAATCAAGGTAGCTATTACATCACTAGACCTTTTTAATTTATAAAGATTGACGTTTTGAAAAGAAATGAGTGTTTCGAGTTAAAGTTATTCAAGTTCCCTTTGACGTCACGAAGAGTGTTTTAATGAGTAAAGATTGAATCTTTGAATGAAATTACCTCAATCAAGGTACCTATTCTGTCACTAAACCTTTTTAATGTATAAAGATTGAATCTTTGAAAGAACATGAGAGTTTTGAGTTCAACTTATTCGAGTTACCTATGAAGTTGCGAAGAGTGTTTTAATGACTAAAGATTGAATCTTTGAATGAAAATACCTCTATAAAGGTACTTATTTTGTTAGTAGACCTTTTTAATGTATAAAGACTGTATCTTTGAAAGAAATGGAGAGTTTTGAGTTAAACTTATTCACGTTCCCTGTAACGTCCCAAAGAGTGTTTTAATGAGTAAATATTGAATCTTTGAATGTAATTACCTCAATCAAGGTAGCTGTTATGTCACTAGACCTTTTTAATGTACAAAGATTGAATCTTGGAAAGAAAGTGAGAGTTTTGAGTTTAACTTATTCGAGTTACCTATGAAGTCGCGAAGAGTGTTTTAATGAATAAAGATTGAATCTTTGAATGAAAACACCTCAATAAAGGTACCTATTATGTTACTAGACCTTTTTAATGTCTAAAGATTGAATCTTTGGAATAAAATGATAGTTCTGAGTTCAACTTATTCGATTTACCTATGAAGTCGTGAACAGTGTTTTGATGACTAAATAATGAATCTTTGAATGAAAATACCATAGTAAAGGTACCTATTATGTTACAAGACCATTTTAGTGTATAAAGATTGAATCTTGGAAAAAAATGACTGTTTTGAGTTAAACTTATTCGAGTTCCCTATGACATCCCGAAGAGTATTTCAACGAGTAAAGATTGAATCTTTGATTGAAATTACTTGAATCAAGGGACTTATTTTGTCCCTGGACCTTTTATATATAAAGATTGAATCATTAAAAAGAAGTGAGCGTTATGAGTTAAACCTATCCGAGTTCCCTATGACGTCCCGAATAGTGTTTTAACGCGTAAGGATTGAATCTTTGTATGAAATTACCTCAATAGAGGTACTTATTATGTCACTAGACCTTTTTAATGTATAAAGGTTCAAGCTTTGAAAGAAAATGAGAGTTTTGAGTTAAACATATTCGAGTTTCCTGCGACGTCTCGAAGAGTGTTTTAAAGAGTAAATATTGAATCTTTGAATGAAATTACCTCAATCAAGGTACCTATTATGTCACTAGACCTTTTTAATGTATAAAGATTGAATATTTGTAAAGAACTACGAGTTTTGAGTTAAAGTTATTTGAGTTCCCTTTGACGTCACGAAGCGTGTTTTAATGAGTAAAGATTGAATCTTTGACCGAAATTATCTGAATCAATGTACCTATTATGTCAGTAGACCTTTTTAATGTATAAAGATGGAATCTTTGGAAAAAATGAGAGTATTGAGTTTAACTTATTCGAGTTGCCTATGAAGTCGCGAAGAGTGTTTTAATGACCAAAGATTGAATCTTCGAATGAAAATTCCTCAATACAGGAACCTATTATGTTACTAGATCTTTTTGATGTATAAAGATTGAATCTTTGAAAGAAAATTAGAGTTTTGAGTTAAACTTATTCGAGTTCCTTTTGACATCCCGAAGAGTGTTTTAATGAATAAAGATTGAATCTTTGAATGAAATTACCTCAATCGAGGTACCTATTAAGTCACTAGAAATTTTTATTGTATAAAGATTGAATCTTTGAAAAGAAATGAGAGTTTTGAGTTAAAGTTATTCGAGTTCCCTTTGACGTCACGAAGAGTGTTTTAATGAGTAAAGATTGAATCTTTGAATGAAATTACCTTAATCAAGGTACCTATTCTACCACTAGGCCTTTGTAATGTATGAAGATTGAATCTTTGAAAGAAAATGAGTGTTTTGAGTTTGACTTATTCGAGTTACCTATGAAATCGCGAAGAGTGTTTTAATGAATGAAGATGGAATCTTTGAATGAAAAATACCACAATAAAGGTACCAATTCTGTTACTAGACCTTTCCAATGTATAAAGATTGAATCTTTGAAAGAAAATGAGATTTTTGAGTTAAACTTATTCGAGTTCCCTGTAACGTCCCGAAGAGTGTCTTAATGAGTAAAGATTGAATCATTGAATGAAATTACCTCAATCAAGGTAGCTATTACATCACTAGACCTTTTTAATTTATAAAGATTGACGTTTTGAAAAGAAATGAGTGTTTCGAGTTAAAGTTATTCAAGTTCCCTTTGACGTCACGAAGAGTGTTTTAATGAGTAAAGATTGAATCTTTGAATGAAATTACCTCAATCAAGGTACCTATTCTGTCACTAAACCTTTTTAATGTATAAATATTGAATCTTTGAAAGAACATGAGAGTTTTGAGTTCAACTTATTCGAGTTACCTATGAAGTTGCGAAGAGTGTTTTAATGACTAAAGATTGAATCTTTGAATGAAAATACCTCAATAAAGGTACTTATTTTGTTAGTAGACCTTTTTAATGTATAAAGACTGTATCTTTGAAAGAAATGGAGAGTTTTGAGTTAAACTTATTCACGTTCCCTGTAACGTCCCAAAGAGTGTTTTAATGAGTAAATATTGAATCTTTGAATGTAATTACCTCAATCAAGGTAGCTGTTATGTCACTAGACCTTTTTAATGTACAAAGATTGAATCTTGGAAAGAAAGTGAGAGTTTTGAGTTTAACTTATTCGAGTTACCTATGAAGTCGCGAAGAGTGTTTTAATGAATAAAGATTGAATCTTTGAATGAAAGCACCTCAATAAAGGTACCTATTATGTTACTAGACCTTTTTAATGTCTAAAGATTGAATCTTTGGAATAAAATGATAGTTCTGAGTTCAACTTATTCGATTTACCTATGAAGTCGTGAACAGTGTTTTGATGACTAAATAATGAATCTTTGAATGAAAATACCTTAGTAAAGGTACCTATTATGTTACAAGACCTTTTTAATGTATAAAGATTGAATCTTGGAAAGAAAATGACAGTTTTGAGTTAAACTTATTCGAGTTCCCTATGACATCCCGAAGAGTATTTCAACGAGTAAAGATTGAATCTTTGATTGAAATTACTTGAATCAAGGGACTTATTTTGTCCCTGGACCTTTTATATATAAAGATTGAATCTTTAAAAAGAAGTGAGCGTTATGAGTTAAACCTATCCGAGTTCCCTATGACGTCCCGAATAGTGTTTTAACGCATAAGGATTGAATCTTTGTATGAAATTACCTCAATAGAGGTACTTATTATGTCACTAGACCTTTTGAATGTATAAAGGTTCAAGCTTTTAAAGAAAATGAGAGTTTTGAGTTAAACATATTCGAGTTCCCTGCGACGTCTCGAAGAGTGTTTTAAAGAGTAAATATTGAATCTTTGAATGAAATTACCTCAATCAAGGTACCTATTATGTCACTAGACCTTTTTAATGTATAAAGATTGAATATTTGTAAAGAACTACGAGTTTAGAGTTAAAGTTATTTGAGTTCCCTTTGACGTCACGAAGCGTGTTTTAGTGAGTAAAGATTGAATCTTTGAACGAAATTATCTCAATCAATGTACCTATTATGTCAGTAGACCTTTTTAATGTATAAAGATGGAATCTTTGAAAAAAATGAGAGTATTGCGTTTAACTTATTCGAGTTGCCTATGAAGTCGCGAAGAGTGTTTTATTGACCAAAGATTGAATCTTCGAATGAAAATTCCTCAATACAGGAACCTATTATGTTACTAGATCTTTTTGATGTATAAAGATTGAATCTTTGAAAGAAAATTAGAGTTTTGAGTTAAACTTATTCGAGTTCCTTTTGACATCCCGAAGAGTGTTTTAATGAATAAAGATTGAATCTTTGAATGAAATTACCTCAATCGAGGTACCTATTAAGTCACTAGAAATTTTTATTGTATAAAGATTGAATCTTTGAAAAGAAATGAGAGTTTTGAGTTAAAGTTATTCGAGTTCCCTTTGACGTCACGAAGAGTGTTTTAATGAGTAAAGATTGAATCTTTGAATGAAATTACCTCAATCAAGGTACCTATTCTACCACTAGGCCTTTGTAATGTATGAAGATTGAATCTTTGAAAGAAAATGAGTGTTTTGAGTTTAACTTATTCGAGTTACCTATGAAATAGCGAAGAGTGTTTTAATGAATGAAGATGGAATCTTTGAATGAAAAATACCACAATAAAGGTACCAATTCTGTTACTAGACCTTTCCAATGTATAAAGATTGAATCTTTGAAAGAAAATGAGATTTTTGAGTTAAACTTATTCGAGTTCCCTATAACGTCCCGAAGAGTGTCTTAATGAGTAAAGATTGAATCATTGAATGAAATTACCTCAATCAAGGTAGTTATTACATCACTAGACCTTTTTAATTTATAAAGATTGACATTTTGAAAAGAAATGAGTGTTTCGAGTTAAAGTTATTCAAGTTCCCTTTGACGTCACGAAGTGTGTTTTAATGAGTAAAGATTGAATCTTTGAATGAAATTACCTCAATCAAGGTACCTATTCTGTCACTAAACCTTTTTAATGTATAAAGATTGAATCTTTGAAAGAACATGAGAGTTTTGAGATCAACTTATTCGAGTTACCTATGAAGTTGCGAAGAGTGTTTTAATGACTAAAGATTGAATCTTTGAATGAAAATACCTCAATAAAGGTACTTATTTTGTTAGTAGACCTTTTTAATGTATAAAGACTATATCTTTGAAAGAAATGGAGAGTTTTGAGTTAAACTTATTCACGTTCTCTGTAACGTCCCAAAGAGTGTTTTAATGAGTAAATATTGAATCTTTGAATGTAATTACCTCAATCAAGGTAGCTGTTATGTCACTAGACCTTTTTAATGTACAAAGATTGAATCTTGGAAAGAAAGTGAGAGTTTTGAGTTTAACTTATTCGAGTTACCTATGAAGTCGCGAAGAGTGTTTTAATGAATAAAGATTGAATCTTTGAATGAAAACACCTCAATAAAGGTACCTATTATGTTACTAGACCTTTTTAATGTCTAAAGATTGAATCTTTGGAATAAAATGATAGTTCTGAGTTCAACTTATTCGATTTACCTATGAGCTCGTGAACAGTGTTTTAATGACTAAATAATAAATATTTGAATGAAAATACCTTAGTAAAGGTACCTATTATGTTACAAGACCTTTTTAATGTATAAAGATTGAATCTTGGAAAGAAAATGACTGTTTTGAGTTAAACTTATTCGAGTTCCCTATGACATCCCGAAGAGTATTTCAACGAGTAAAGATTGAATCTTTGATTGAAATTACTTGAATCAAGGGACTTATTTTGTCCCTGGACCTTTTATATATAAAGATTGAATCTTTAAAAAGAAGTGAGCGTTATGAGTTAAACCTATCCGAGTTCCCTATGACGTCCCGAATAGTATTTTAACGCGTAAGGATTGAATCTTTGTATGAAATTACCTCAATAGAGGTACTTATTATGTCACTAGACCTTTTGAATGTATAAAGGTTCAAGCTTTTAAAGAAAATGAGAGTTTTGAGTTAAACATATTCGAGTTCCCTGCGACGTCTCGAAGAGTGTTTTAAAGAGTAAATATTGAATCTTTGAATGAAATTACCTCAATCAAGGTACCTATTATGTCACTAGACCTTTTTAATGTATAAAGATTGAATATTTGTAAAGAACTACGAGTTTAGAGTTAAAGTTATTTGAGTTCCCTTTGACGTCACGAAGCGTGTTTTAGTGAGTAAAGATTGAATCTTTGAACGAAATTATCTCAATCAATGTACCTATTATGTCAGTAGACCTTTTTAATGTATAAAGATGGAATCTTTGAAAAAAATGAGAGTATTGCGTTTAACTTATTCGAGTTGCCTATGAAGTCGCGAAGAGTGTTTTATTGACCAAAGATTGAATCTTCGAATGAAAATTCCTCAATACAGGAACCTATTATGTTACTAGATCTTTTTGATGTATAAAGATTGAATCTTTGAAAGAAAATTAGAGTTTTGAGTTAAACTTATTCGAGTTCCTTTTGACATCCCGAAGAGTGTTTTAATGAATAAAGATTGAATCTTTGAATGAAATTACCTCAATCGAGGTACCTATTAAGTCACTAGAAATTTTTATTGTATAAAGATTGAATCTTTGAAAAGAAATGAGAGTTTTGAGTTAAAGTTATTCGAGTTCCCTTTGACGTCACGAAGAGTGTTTTAATGAGTAAAGATTGAATCTTTGAATGAAATTACCTCAATCAAGGTACCTATTCTACCACTAGGCCTTTGTAATGTATGAAGATTGAATCTTTGAAAGAAAATGAGTGTTTTGAGTTTAACTTATTCGAGTTACCTATGAAATAGCGAAGAGTGTTTTAATGAATGAAGATGGAATCTTTGAATGAAAAATACCACAATAAAGGTACCAATTCTGTTACTAGACCTTTCCAATGTATAAAGATTGAATCTTTGAAAGAAAATGAGATTTTTGAGTTAAACTTATTCGAGTTCCCTGTAACGTCCCGAAGAGTGTCTTAATGAGTAAAGATTGAATCATTGAATGAAATTACCTCAATCAAGGTAGTTATTACATCACTAGGCCTTTTTAATTTATAAAGATTGACATTTTGAAAAGAAATGAGTGTTTCGAGTTAAAGTTATTCAAGTTCCCTTTGACGTCACGAAGAGTGTTTTAATGAGTAAAGATTGAATCTTTGAATGAAATTACCTCAATCAAGGTACCTATTCTGTCACTAAACCTTTTTAATGTATAAAGATTGAATCTTTGAAAGAACATGAGAGTTTTGAGTTCAACTTATTCGAGTTACCTATGAAGTTGCGAAGAGTGTTTTAATGACTAAAGATTGAATCTTTGAATGAAAATACCTCAATAAAGGTACTTATTTTGTTAGTAGACCTTTTTAATGTATAAAGACTATATCTTTGAAAGAAATGGAGAGTTTTGAGTTAAACTTATTCACGTTCTCTGTAACGTCCCAAAGAGTGTTTTAATGAGTAAATATTGAATCTTTGAATGTAATTACCTCAATCAAGGTAGCTGTTATGTCACTAGACCTTTTTAATGTACAAAGATTGAATCTTGGAAAGAAAGTGAGAGTTTTGAGTTTAACTTATTCGAGTTACCTATGAAGTCGCGAAGAGTGTTTTAATGAATAAAGATTGAATCTTTGAATGAAAACACCTCAATAAAGGTACCTATTATGTTACTAGACCTTTTTAATGTCTAAAGATTGAATCTTTGGAATAAAATGATAGTTCTGAGTTCAACTTATTCGATTTACCTATGAGCTCGTGAACAGTGTTTTAATGACTAAATAATAAATCTTTGAATGAAAATACCTTAGTAAAGGTACCTATTATGTTACAAGACCTTTTTAATGTATAAAGATTGAATCTTGGAAAGAAAATGACTGTTTTGAGTTAAACTTATTCGAGTTCCCTATGACATCCCGAAGAGTATTTCAACGAGTAAAGATTGAATCTTTGATTGAAATTACTTGAATCAAGGGACTTATTTTGTCCCTGGACCTTTTATATATAAAGATTGAATCTTTAAAAAGAAGTGAGCGTTATGAGTTAAACCTATCCGAGTTCCCTATGACGTCCCGAATAGTGTTTTAACGCGTAAGGATTGAATCTTCGTATGAAATTACCTCAATAGAGGTACTTATTATGTCACTAGACCTTTTAAATGTATAAAGGTTCAAGCTTTTAAAGAAAATGAGAGTTTTGAGTTAAACATATTCGAGTTCCCTGCGACTTCTCGAAGAGTGTTTTAAAGAGTAAATATTGAATCTTTGAATGAAATTACCTCAATCAAGGTACCTATTATGTCACTAGACCTTTTTAATGTATAAATATTGAATATTTGTAAAGAACTACGAGTTTTGAGTTAAAGTTATTTGAGTTCCCTTTGACGTCACGAAGCGTGTTTTAATGAGTAAAGATTGAATCCTTGAACGAAATTATCTCAATCAATGTACCTATTATGTCAGTAGACCTTTTTAATGTATAAAGATGGAATCTTTGAAAAAAATGAGAGTATTGAGTTTAACTTATTCGAGTTCCCAATGAAGTCGAGAAGAGTGTTTTAATGACCAAAGATTGAATCTTCGAATGAAAATTCCTCAATACAGGAACCTATTATGTTACTAGATCTTTTTGATGTATAAAGATTGAATCTTTGAAAGAAAATTAGAGTTTTGAGTTAAACTTATTCGAGTTCCTTTTGACATCCCGAAGAGTGTTTTAATGAATAAAGATTGAATCTTTGAATGAAATTACCTCAATCAAGGTACCTATTAAGTCACTAGAAATTTTTATTGTATAAAGATTGAATCTTTGAAAAGAAATGAGAGTTTTGAGTTAAAGTTATTCGAGTTCCCTTTGACGTCACGAAGAGTGTTTTAATGAGTAAAGATTGAATCTTTGAATGAAATTACCTCAATCAAGGTACCTATTCTACCACTAGGCCTTTGTAATGTATGAAGATTGAATCTTTGAAAGAAAATGAGTGTTTTGAGTTTAACTTATTCGAGTTACCTATGAAATCGCGAAGAGTGTTTTAATGAATGAAGATGGAATCTTTGAATGAAAAATACCACAATAAAGGTACCAATTCTGTTACTAGACCTTTCCAATGTATAAAGATTGAATCTTTAAAAGAAAATGAGATTTTTGAGTTAAACTTATTCGAGTTCCCTGTAACGTCCCGAAGAGTGTCTTAATGAGTAAAGATTGAATCGTTGAATGAAATTACCTCAATCAAGGTAGCTATTACATCACTAGACCTTTTTAATTTATAAAGATTGACGTTTTGAAAAGAAATGAATGTTTCGAGTTAAAGTTATTCAAGTTCCCTTTGACGTCACGAAGAGTGTTTTAATGAGTAAAGATTGAATCTTTGAATGAAATTACCTCAATCAAGGTACCTATTCTGTCACTAAACCTTTTTAATGTATAAAGATTGAATCTTTGAAAGAACATGAGAGTTTTGAGTTCAACTTATTCGAGTTACCTATGAAGTTGCGAAGAGTGTTTTAATGACTAAAGATTGAATCTTTGAATGAAAATACCTCAATAAAGGTACTTATTTTGTTAGTAGACCTTTTTAATGTATAAAGACTGTATCTTTGAAAGAAATAGAGAGTTTTGAGTTAAACTTATTCACGTTCCCTGTAACGTCCTAAAGAGTGTTTTAATGAGTAAATATTGAATCTTTGAATGTAATTACCTCAATCAAGGTAGCTGTTATGTCACTAGACCTTTTTAATGTACAAAGATTGAATCTTGGAAAGAAAGTGAGAGTTTTGAGTTTAACTTATTCGAGTTACCTATGAAGTCGCGAAGAGTTTTTTAATGAATAAAGATTGAATCTTTGAATGAAAGCACCTCAATAAAGGTACCTATTATGTTACTAGACCTTTTTAATGTCTAAAGATTGAATCTTTGGAATAAAATGATAGTTCTGAGTTCAACTTATTCGATTTACCTATGAAGTCGTGAACAGTGTTTTGATGACTAAATAATGAATCTTTGAATGAAAATACCTTAGTAAAGGTACCTATTATGTTACAAGACCTTTTTAATGTATAAAGATTGAATCTTGGAAAGAAAATGACTGTTTTGAGTTAAACTTATTCGAGTTCCCTATGACATCCCGAAGAGTATTTCAACGAGTAAAGATTGAATCTTTGATTGAAATTACTTGAATCAAGGGACTTATTTTGTCCCTGGACCTTTTATATATAAAGATTGAATCTTTAAAAAGAAGTGAGCGTTATGAGTTAAACCTATCCGAGTTCCCTATGACGTCCCGAATAGTGTTTTAACGCATAAGGATTGAATCTTTGTATGAAATTACCTCAATAGAGGTACTTATTATGTCACTAGACCTTTTGAATGTATAAAGGTTCAAGCTTTTAAAGAAAATGAGAGTTTTGAGTTAAACATATTCGAGTTCCCTGCGACGTCTCGAAGAGTGTTTTAAAGAGTAAATATTGAATCTTTGAATGAAATTACCTCAATCAAGGTACCTATTATGTCACTAGACCTTTTTAATGTATAAAGATTGAATATTTGTAAAGAACTACGAGTTTTGAGTTCAAGTTATTTGAGTTCCCTTTGACGTCACGAAGCGTGTTTTAATGAGTAAAGATTGAATCTTTGAACGAAATTATCTCAATCAATGTACCTATTATGTCAGTAGACCTTTTTAATGTATAAAGATGGAATCTTTGAAAAAAATGAGAGTATTGAGTTTAACTTATTCGAGTTGCCTATGAAGTCGCGAAGAGTGTTTTAATGACCAAAGATTGAATCTTCGAATGAAAATTGCTCAATACAGGAACCTATTATGTTACTAGATCTTTTTGATGTATAAAGATTGAATCTTTGAAAGAAAATTAGAGTTTTGAGTTAAACTTATTCGAGTTCCTTTTGACATCCCGAAGAGTGTTTTAATGAATAAAGATTGAATCTTTGAATGAAATTACCTCAATCGAGGTACCTATTAAGTCACTAGAAATTTTTATTGTATAAAGATTGAATCTTTGAAAAGAAATGAGAGTTTTGAGTTAAAGTTATTCGAGTTCCCTTTGACGTCACGTAGAGTGTTTTAATAAGTAAAGATTGAATCTTTGAATGAAATTACCTCAATCAAGGTACCTATTCTACCACTAGGCCTTTGTAATGTATGAAGATTGAATCTTTGAAAGAAAATGAGTGTTTTGAGTTTAACTTATTCGAGTTACCTATGAAATCGCGAAGAGTGTTTTAATGAATGAAGATGGAATCTTTGAATGAAAAATACCACAATAAAGGTACCAATTCTGTTACTAGACCTTTCCAATGTATAAAGATTGAATCTTTGAAAGAAAATGAGATTTTTGAGTTAAACTTATTCGAGTTCCCTGTAACATCCCGAAGAGTGTCTTAATGAGTAAAGATTGAATCATTGAATGAAATTACCTCAATCAAGGTAGCTATTACATCACTAGACCTTTTTAATTTATTAAGATTGACGTTTTGAAAAGAAATGAGTGTTTCGAGTTAAAGTTATTCAAGTTCCCTTTGACGTCACGAAGAGTGTTTTAATGAGTAAATATTGAATCTTTGAATGAAATTACCTCAATCAAGGTACCTATTCTGTCACTAAACCTTTTTAATGTATAAAGATTGAATCTTTGAAAGAACATGAGAGTTTTGAGTTCAACTTATTCGAGTTACCTATGAAGTTGCGAAGAGTGTTTTAATGACTAAAGATTGAATCTTTGAATGAAAATACCTCAATAAAGGTACTTATTTTGTTAGTAGACCTTTTAAATGTATAAAGACTGTATCTTTGAAAGAAATGGAGAGTTTTGAGTTAAACTTATTCATGTTCCCTGTAACGTCCCAAAGAGTGTTTTAATGAGTAAATATTGAATCTTTGAATGTAATTACCTCAATCAAGGTAGCTGTTATGTCACTAGACCTTTTTGATGTATAAAGATTGAATCTTGGACAGAAAGTGAGAGTTTTGAGTTTAACTTATTCGAGTTACCTATGAAGTCGCGAAGAGTGTTTTAATGAATAAAGATTGAATCTTTGAATGAAAACACCTCAATAAAGGTACCTATTATGTTACTAGACCTTTTTAATGTCTAAAGATTGAATCTTTGGAATAAAATGATAGTTCTGAGTTCAACTTATTCGATTTACCTTTGAAGTCGTGAACAGTGTTTTAATGACTAAATAATGAATCTTTGAATGAAAATACCTTAGTAAAGGTACCTATTATGTTACAAGACCTTTTTAATATATAAAGATTGAATCTTGGAAAGAAAATGACTGTTTTGAGTTAAACTTCTTCGAGTTCCCTATGACATCCCGAAGAGTATTTCAACGAGTAAAGATTGAATCTTTGATTGAAATTACTTGAATCAAGGGACTTATTTTGTCCCTGGACCTTTTATATATAAAGATTGAATCTTTAAAAAGAAGTGAGCGTTATGAGTTAAACCTATCCGAGTTCCCTATGACGTCCCGAATAGTGTTTTAACGCGTAAGGATTGAATCTTTGTATGAAATTACCTCAATAGAGGTACTTATTATGTCACTAGACCTTTTTAATGTATAAAGGTTCAAGCTTTGAAAGAAAATGAGAGTTTTGAGTTAAACATATTCGAGTTCCCTGCGACGTCTCGAAGTGTGTTTTAAAGAGTAAATATTGAATCTTTGAATGAAATTACCTCAATCAAGGTACCTATTATGTCACTAGACCTTTTTAATGTATAAAGATTGAATATTTGTAAAGAACTACGAGTTTTGAGTTAAAGTTATTTGAGTTCCCTTTGACGTCACGAAGCATGTTTTAAAGAGTAAAGATTGAATCTTTGAACGAAATTATCTCAATCAATGTACCTATTATGTCAGTAGACCTTTTTAATGTATAAAGATAGAATCTTTGAAAAAAATGAGAGTATTGAGTTTAACTTATTCGAGTTGCCTATGAAGTCGCGAAGAGTGTTTTAATGACCAAAGATTGAATCTTCGAATGAAAATTCCTCAATACAGGAACCTATTATGTTACTAGATCTTTTTGATGTATAAAGATTGAATCTTTGAAAGAAAATTAGAGTTTTGAGTTAAACTTATTCGAGTTCCTTTTGACATCCCGAAGAGTGTTTTAATAAATAAAGATTGAATCTTTGAATGAAATTACCTCAATCGAGGTACCTATTAAGTCACTAGAAATTTTTATTGTATAAAGATTGAATCTTTGAAAAGAAATGAGAGTTTTGAGTTAAAGTTATTCGAGTTCCCTTTGACGTCACGAAGAGTGTTTTAATGAGTAAAGATTGAATCTTTGAATGAAATTACCTCAATCAAGGTACCTATTCTACCACTAGGCCTTTGTAATGTATGAAGATTGAATCTTTGAAAGAAAATGAGTGTTCTGAGTTTAACTTATTCGAGTTACCTATGAAATCGCGAAGAGTGTTTTAATGAATGAAGATGGAATCTTTGAATGAAAAATACCACAATAAAGGTACCAATTCTGTTACTAGACCTTTCCAATGTATAAAGATTGAATCTTTGAAAGAAAATGAGATTTTTGAGTTAAACTTATTCGAGTTCCCTGTAACGTCCCGAAGAGTGTCTTAATGAGTAAAGATTGAATCATTGAATGAAATTACCTCAATCAAGGTAGCTATTACATCACTAGACCTTTTTAATTTATAAAGATTGACGTTTTGAAAAGAAATGAGTGTTTCGAGTTAAAGTTATTCAAGTTCCCTTTGACGTCACGAAGAGTGTTTTAATGAGTAAAGATTGAATCTTTGAATGAAATTACCTCAATCAAGGTACCTATTCTGTCACTAAACCTTTTTAATGTATAAAGATTGAATCTTTGAAAGAACATGAGAGTTTTGAGTTCAAGTTATTCGAGTTACCTATGAAGTTGCGAAGAGTGTTTTAATGACTAAAGATTGAATCTTTGAATGAAAATACCTCAATAAAGGTACTTATTTTGTTAGTAGACCTTTTTAATGTATAAAGACTGTATCTTTGAAAGAAATGGAGAGTTTTGAGTTAAACTTATTCACGTTCCCTGTAACGTCCCAAAAAGTGTTTTAATGAGTAAATATTGAATCTTTGAATGTAATTACCTCAATCAAGGTAGCTGTTATGTCACTAGACCTTTTTAATGTACAAAGATTGAATCTTGGAAAGAAAGTGAGAGTTTTGAGTTTAACTTATTCGAGTTACCTATGAAGTCGCGAAGAGTGTTTTAATGAATAAAGATTGAATCTTTGAATGAAAACACCTCAATAAAGGTACCTATTATGTTACTAGACCTTTTTAATGTCTAAAGATTGAATCTTTGGAATAAAATGATAGTTCTGAGTTCAACTTATTCGATTTACCTATGAAGTCGTGAACAGTGTTTTAATGACTAAATAATGAATCTTTGAATGAAAATACCTTAGTAAAGGTACCTATTATGTTACAAGACCTTTTTAATGTATAAAGATTGAATCTTGGAAAGAAAATGACTGTTTTGAGTTAAACTTATTCGAGTTCCCTATGACATCCCGAAGAGTATTTCAACGAGTAAAGATTGAATCTTTGATTGAAATTACTTGAATCAAGGGACTTATTTTGTCCCTGGACCTTTTATATATAAAGATTGAATCTTTAAAAAGAAGTGAGCGTTATGAGTTAAACCTATCCGAGTTCCCTATGACGTCCCGAATAGTGTTTTAACGCGTAAGGATTGAATCTTTGTATGAAATTACCTCAATAGAGGTACTTATTATGTCACTAGACCTTTTTAATGTATAAAGGTTCAAGCTTTGAAAGAAAATGAGAGTTTTGAGTTAAACATATTCGAGTTCCCTGCGACGTCTCGAAGAGTGTTTTAAAGAGTAAATATTGAATCTTTGATTGAAATTACCTCAATCAAGGTACCTATTATGTCACTAGACCTTTTTAATGTATAAAGATTGAATATTTGTAAAGAACTACGAGTTTTGAGTTAAAGTTATTTGAGTTCTCTTTGACGTCACGAAGCGTGTTTTAATGAGTAAAGATTGAATCTTTGAACGAAATTATCTCAATCAATGTACCTATTATGTCAGTAGACCTTTTTAATGTATAAAGATGGAATCTTTGAAAAAAATGAGAGTATTGAGTTTAACTTATTCGAGTTGCCTATGAAGTCGCGAAGAGTATTTTAATGACCAAAGATTGAATCTTCGAATGAAAATTCCTCAATACAGGAACCTATTATGTTACTAGATCTTTTTGATGTATAAAGATTGAATCTTTGAAAGAAAATTAGAGTTTTGAGTTAAACTTATTCGAGTTCCTTTTGACATCCCGAAGAGTGTTTTAATGAATAAAGATTGAATCTTTGAATGAAATTACCTCAATCGAGGTACCTATTAAGTCACTAGAAATTTTTATTGTATAAAGATTGAATCTTTGAAAAGAAATGAGAGTTTTAAGTTAAAGTTATTCGAGTTCCCTTTGACGTCACGAAGAGTGTTTTAATGAGTAAAGATTGAATCTTTGAATGAAATTACCTCAATCAAGGTACCTATTCTACCACTAGGCCTTTGTAATGTATGAAGATTGAATCTTTGAAAGAAAATGAGTGTTTTGAGTTTAACTTATTCGAGTTACCTATGAAATCACGAAGAGTGTTTTAATGAATGAAGATGGAATCTTTGAATGAAAAATACCACAATAAAGGTACCAATTCTGTTACTAGACCTTTCCAATGTATAAAGATTGAATCTTTGAAAGAAAATGAGATTTTTGAGTTAAACTTATTCGAGTTCCCTGTAACGTCCCGAAGAGTGTCTTAATGAGTAAAGATTGAATCATTGAATGAAATTACCTCAATCAAGGTAGCTATTACATCACTAGACCTTTTTAATTTATAAAGATTGACATTTTGAAAAGAAATGAGTGTTTCGAGCTAAAGTTATTCAAGTTCCCTTTGACGTCACGAAGAGTGTTTTAATGAGTAAAGATTGAATCTTTGAATGAAATTACCTCAATCAAGGTACCTATTCTGTCACTAAACCTTTCCAATGTATAAAGATTGAATCTTTGAAAGAACATGAGAGTTTTGAGTTCAACTTATTCGAGTTACCTATGAAGTTGCGAAGAGTGTTTTAATGACTAAAGATTGAATCTTTGAATGAAAATACCTCAATAAAGGTACTTATTTTGTTAGTAGACCTTTTTAATGTATAAAGACTGTATCTTTGAAAGAAATGGAGAGTTTTGAGTTAAACTTATTCACGTTCCCTGTAACGTCCCAAAGAGTGTTTTAATGAGTAAATATTGAATCTTTGAATGTAATTACCTCAATCAAGGTAGCTGTTATGTCGATAGACCTTTTTAATGTACAAAGATTGAATCTTGGAAAGAAAGTGAGAGTTTTGAGTTTAACTTATTCGAGTTACCTATGAAGTCGCGAAGAGTGTTTTAATGAATAAAGATTGAATCTTTGAATGAAAACACCTCAATAAAGGTACCTATTATGTTACTAGACCTTTTTAATGTCCAAAGATTGAATCTTTGGAATAAAATGATAGTTCTGAGTTCAACTTATTCGATTTACCTATGAAGTCGTGAACAGTGTTTTAATGACTAAATAATGAATCTTTGAATGAAAATACCTTAGTAAAGGTACCTATTATGTTACAAGACCTTTTTAATGTATAAAGATTGAATCTTGGAAAGAAAATGACTGTTTTGAGTTAAACTTATTCGAGTTCCCTATGACATCCCGAAGAGTATTTCAACGAGTAAAGATTGAATCTTTGATTGAAATTACTTGAATCAAGGGACTTATTTTGTCCCTGGACCTTTTATATATAAAGATTGAATCTTTAAAAAGAAGTGAGCGTTATGAGTTAAACCTATCCGAGTTCCCTATGACGCCCCGAATAGTGTTTTAACGCGTAAGGATTGAATCTTTGTTTGAAATTACCTCAATAGAGGTACTTATTATGTCACTAGACCTTTTTAATGTATAAAGGTTCAAGCTTTGAAAGAAAATGAGAGTTTTGAGTTAAACATATTCGAGTTCCCTGCGACGTCTCGAAGAGTGTTTTAAAGAGTAAATATTGAATCTTTGAATGAAATTACCTCAATCAAGGTACCTATTATGTCACTAGACCTTTTTAATGTATAAAGATTGAATATTTGTAAAGAACTACGAGTTTTGAGTTAAAGTTATTTGAGTTCCCTTTGACGTCACGAAGCGTGTTTTAATGAGTAAAGATTGAATCTTTGAACGAAATTATCTCAATCAATGTACCTATTATGTCAGTAGACCTTTTTAATGTATCAAGATGGAATCTTTGAAAAAAATGAGAGTATTGAGTTTAACTTATTCGAGTTGCCTATGAAGTCGCGAAGAGTGTTTTAATGACCAAAGATTGAATCTTCGAATGAAAATTCCTCAATACAGGAACCTATTATGTTACTAGATCTTTTTGATGTATAAAGATTGAATCTTTGAAAGAAAATTAGAGTTTTGAGTTAAACTTATTCGAGTTCCTTTTGACATCCCGAAGAGTGTTTTAATGAATAAAGATTGAATCTTTGAAAGAAATTACCTCAATCGAGGTACCTATTAAGTCACTAGAAATTTTTATTGTATAAAGATTGAATCTTTGAAAAGAAATGAGAGTTTTGAGTTAAAGTTATTCGAGTTCCCTTTGACGTCACGAAGAGTGTTTTAATGAGTAAAGATTGAATCTTTGAATGAAATTACCTCAATCAAGGTACCTATTCTACCACTAGGCCTTTGTAATGTATGAAGATTGAATCTTTGAAAGAAAATGAGTGTTTTGAGTTTAACTAATTCGAGTTACCTATGAAATCGCAAAGAGTGTTTTAATGAATGAAGATGGAATCTTTGAATGAAAAATACCACAATAAAGGTACCAATTCTGTTACTAGACCTTTCCAATGTATAAAGATTGAATCTTTGAAAGAAAATGAGATTTTTGAGTTAAACTTATTCGAGTTCCCTGTAACGTCTCGAAGAGTGTCTTAATGAGTAAAGATTGAATCATTGAATGAAATTACCTCAA
>NW_026775573.1:99048772-99135927 GCF_030987335.1 Cornus florida | reverse complement strand
ACCCCTAAAAAACCAATGGTACTCAAAAGACTGGAACAAAACCCAAGTCTTAACATGAAATAAAATCCTACGCCATCAGTAGATTGAATAACTGTATCTGCTCAGCACGATCACGCTCTACAGCTCAGAACTGACGAACACCTGAAAAAAATAATAAAAGGGTGGGTCAGGCCCACTAGCAAGTTCTAATCTAACTACAATCCATACAGTGACCCGATACGCAGATACACCATAGATACCTCACAATATCTATCTAGTCCATACATATATATATCCACACTATGGGACATTCACTGAACTACAGTAGGGGTCTCAACCTGAATAGAAGGCAACATGCGAAAACGCACCCAAAGGTGGGCATGAGTACCTAGACCTAACAGGGTACACCCAACCTACTATACCCAGCTACACATCCACTGCATATACGCACCCTAACCAACAAGTTTGAGACTCAAGCTCAACTCGTGGTACCATAAACATATATATCTAAACTCCGTTCCTAACCATTCACAAGAAATCCAATAAGTCATTCGGCGTATTCAACCGTACCGACTTATATATATATAAGGAGGATTTATTTAACAACCCGTTCCCTTATTCCAAAACAGGTAGGACTGAGTATTTTAAATCAGTCTGTCCCTAGTATGCCACCGTCCCATACCGGTGCATACAATCCACAAAGTCCATATAATTGATAGAACCAGTCATACTGTTCACCAATTAAAATCCATAAGGTAGGAATTAGCATTTTGAACTAAACCATACCTAGTATGCCACCGTCCCATACCGGTGCATACCATCCTCCATATCCATGTAAATTACAACATTCAAATGATAAGCAAGTAATTTACAATGCAAAACCAAACCCAGATAATTGACAGAATTTTAATGTGAGAATTCAGCAATTAAAATCCAATACATAATTCCAAATAATTGGTCAAATTTAATATAAGAATTCAGCATTTATAATCCAATATATGATTCCAAATAATTGACCGAATTAAGTTTAAGAATTCAGCAATTATGTTCCAATACATAATTCCAGGTAAATTACAAGGCATAAATAATAAGCATGTAATTTATAGTCCAAAACCAACCATCCACATTATTGTAGAATAGTGTTTAGTATTTCAACAACTTAAAACCAAAACCATGTAAATTACAGACTACGAATGATAGTACAGTAATTTAAAATCCAAAACCAATATCCAATTAATCACCGAAGATTTTTTAAATGTTTCAGCAATTTAAATCCAACCAATTAACCATATAGTTGCAGGGGATGAATTAATAAATCAACAACTAACTTCCAGAGCCTGCATAGATTACATCTAACACATCAATGACCCCATAATATATTTAAGACCATTTTATAAATATATTACATCCCACTGGAATGCCTAAAAATAAGCTTAAGCATTTAAAACTTCATTCATCCACCAACCGTATACAATTGTACACAAGTGTTATACAGTTTGATCCGTTAATTTAGAATTAACCTCAAATTAATTTAGGGTCTTAATAACACCCAAAAATTAACTATTTAATCCCTCCGTGAAGTCTCATTAAATTTCTAAAATTTAATCAAGCCATTTAGTTCCTTTCTCTGTTAGTAGCATACACCGTTGTATATTTTTACACTGCTTCATCCTTTGTCTTAAAGACTTAAACCATGCAATATTAAGTTTAATAACACTTAAAATTAACTACTTAGATCCTCTGTTAAGTCCCTACAGTTCATTAGAATCACTCAGAAGCCCAAACAGTGCTCAAAACACCAAACAGAGCCCTAAAACCACTTTCTGGACGTAAAAATAAATTGGAGCCGGCTCTTGGAATGGAGGAGCCGGCTCTTCCCCTATTGGAGCCGGCTCCAATCCCCTAGGAGCCGGCTCTTGCTGAAGGGGAGCCGGCTCTTGACTTCCTAGAGCCGGCTCTCTCCCTCTTGAGAGCCTCCAGTTCAGTCTCTGCTTCGTTTTCGTCAATCTGTTCCTTCTCCGATCAATTCCTACCCCTCTGCTTGTTTCTTAAACTGATTTAAAGGATCTAACACCCTCCTGATAGCATCCCCAAGGTTTGATTATAGCAATTTAAGTCAATTACAAAGCTTAAGTTTGCTACCCAACTTAACATGCTGTTAGTATGAACACTGGAACCATATGCAAATTGAAGCAGAACGGATTGCAACACATATTTAAAATAGAATAATAGCATCCCTATAAGCTTTGTATAACCCCAGTAGTGTTCCTATATTGTGTTTACAAAAGTTGCAATCACATACAGAGACTAAATTTACAACAGAATCAATATACTTGACGTACAGGATACTGAAACAAATATACACGAACTGTAAATATATTGGATTTTAAAACAAACAGACTATCACCCAAGCATATAATAAACATGTAGGTTTCAATCATTGATTAGTTATTCCCTAGAGATCATCTAGGTGCACAGTTAACGGCCCAAAGGGAAAGAGGAAGATAGAACTTGCCTGAATAGGTTTGCAAACAAACCCTTGTTGCCGTTGGTCTCAGTTTTTCCGACAACCACTGAAACTTGTCTAACCTCCTAGAACCTCTGCTCCTTCCTTCTCCTTGGTTAAACCTTGGAACCCCAGTCGAAATACTCACAAACTGCTCTGTTCTCACTAAAACTCCCTCTGTAACTCTCTCTATTTGGTAGACTTTTCTGTGTAAAAGTTACGACAATATGAAATCCTAGGTTTAACATATACTGAGTTATTTATAATTGCAAGATTAAAACCCTAATCCACAGAGCCCTAACTTCGTCGGCCCACAAAGTAACCCAGTTTAGATACATATCAGATGCTTACGAGACGGCTCCAAAAACCCTAACTAAAACGTATCTAAAACCCTAGTTAATGGAAATTACATAATTACCCTGTTCAAAAATTAAATACTTAATAAACAATTAATTTAAACCCATTAATTAAATCAAATAAGGAAGCAACGAATCACTTAAAACACATAAAACAAATAAAACAAGTAATTAAAATAAACCAACAAATAAAGAATTACACCCTTAATTAAAATAACAATAATAAATCAATTAAATCAAATTAGCCAATTAAGACAATTAATGCAAATAATGTTAAATAATTCAACTAAGACAATTAAACAAAAATAATAAACGCAAATAAATAATTAACAAATAAATCAATTAATACACACAAATAAACATTTATTCATAAAATTAATAAATAAAATAAAAATGCACATAAAATAACATTTAAATTCCAATTTTATCCCTTTTTCAAGTAGGGGTATTACATACCTTGATTGAGGTAATTTCATTCAAAGATTCAATATTTACTCTTTAAAACACTCTTCGAGACGTCGTAGGGAACTCGAATATGTTTAACTCAAAACTCTCATTTTCTTTCAAAGCTTGAACCTTTATACATTAAAAAGGTCTAGTGACATAATAAGTACCTCTATTGAGGTAATTTCATACAAAGATTCAATCCTTACGCGTTAAAACACTATTCGGGACGTCATAGGGAACTCGGATAGGTTCAACTCATAACGCTCATTTCTTTTTAAAGATTCAATCTTTATATATAAAAGGTCCAGGGACAAAATAAGTCCATTGATTCAAGTAATTTCAATCAAAGATTCAATCTTTACTCGTTGAAATACTCTTCGGGATGTCATAGGGAACTCGAATAAGTTTAACTCAAAACAGTCATTTTCTTTCCAAGATTCAATCTTTATACATTAAAAAGGTCTTGTAACATAATAGGTACCTTTACTACTGTATTTTCATTCAAAGATTCATTATTTAGTCATTTAAACACTGTTCACGACTTCATAGGTAAATCGAATAAGTTGAACTCAGAACTATCATTTTATTCCATAGAGTCAATCTTTAGACATTAAAAAGGTCTAGTAACATAATAGGTACCTTTATTGAGGTGTTTTCATTCAAAGATTCAATCTTTATTCATTAAAACACTCTTTGCGACTTCATAGGTAACTCGAATAAGTTAAACTCAAAACTCTCACTTTCTTTCCAAGATTCAATCTTTGTACATTAAAAAGGTCTAGTGACATAATAGCTACCTTGATTGAGGTAATTACATTCAAAGATTCAATATTTACTCATTAAAACACTCTTTGGGACGTTACAGGGAACGTGAATAAGTTTAACTCAAAACTCTCATTTTCTTTCAAAGATACAGTCTTTATACATTAAAAAGGTCTACTAACAAAATAAGTACCTTTATTGAGGTAGTTTCATTCAAAGATTCAGTCTTTAGTCACTAAAACACTCTTCGCAACTTCATAGGTAACTCGAATAAGTTGAACTCAAAACTCTCATGTTCTTTCAAAGATTCAATCTTTATACATTTAAAAGGTTTAGTGACAGAATAGGTACCTTGATTGAGGTAATTTCATTCAAAGATTCAATCTTTACTCATTAAAACACTCTTCGTGACGTCAAAGGGAACTTGAATAACTTTAACTCGAAACACTCATTTCTTTTCAAAACGTCAATCTTTATAAATTAAAAAGGTCTAGTGATGTAATAGCTACCTTGATTGAGGTAATTTCATTCAATGATTCAATCTTTACTCATTAAGACACTCTTCGGGACGTTACAGGGAACTCGAATAAGTTTAACTCAAAAATCTCATTTTCTTTCAAAGATTCAATCTTTATACATTGGGAAGGTCTAGTAACAGAATTGGTACCTTTATTGTGGTATTTTTCATTCAAACATTCCATCTTCAATCATTAAAACACTCTTCACGATTTCATAGGTAACTCGAATAAGTTAAACTCAAAACACTCATTTTCTTTCAAAGATTCAATCTTTATACATTACAAAGGTCTAGTGGTAGAATAGGTACCTTGATTGAGGTAATTTCATTCAAAGATTCAATCTTTACTCATTAAAACACTCTTCGTGACGTCAAAGGGAACTCGAATAACTTTAACTCAAAACTCTCATTTCTTTTCAAAGATTCAATCTTTATACAATAAAAATTTCTAGTGACTTAATAGGTACCTCGATTGAGGTAATTTCATTCAAAGATTCAATCTTTATTCATTAAAACACTCTTCGGGATGTCAAAAGGAACTCGAATAAGTTTAACTCAAAACTCTAATTTTCTTTCAAAGATTCAATCTTTATACATCAAAAAGATCTAGTAACATAATAGGTTCCTGTATTGAGGAATTTTCATTTGAAGATTCAATCTTTGGTCTTTAAAACACTCTTCGCGACTTCATAGGTAACTCGAATAAGTTAAACTCAATACTCTCATTTTTTTCAAAGATTCCATCTTTATACATTAAAAAGGTCTACTGACATAATAGGTACATTGATTGAGATAATTTCGTTCAAAGATTCAATCTTTACTCATTAAAACACGCTTCGTGACGTCAAAGGGAACTCAAATAACTTTTACCCAAAACTCGTAGTTCTTTACAAATATTCAATCTTTATACATTAAAAAGGTCTAGTGACATAATAGGTACCTTGATTGAGGTAATTTCATTCAAAGATTCAATATTTACTCTTTAAAACACTCTTCGAGACGTCGCAGGGAACTCGAATTTGTTTAACTCGAAACTCTCATTTTTTTTCAAAGCTTGAACCTTTATACATTAAAAAGGTCTAGTGACATAATAAGTACCTCTATTGAGGTAATTTCATACAAAGATTCAATCCTTACGCGTTAAAACACTATTCGGGACGTCATAGGGAACTCGGATAGGTTCAACTCATAACGCTCATTTCTTTTTAAAGATTCAATCTTTATATATAAAAGGTCCAGGGACAAAATAAGTCCCTTGATTCAAGTAATTTCAATCAAAGATTCAATCTTTACTCGTTGAAATACTCTTCGGGATGTCATAGGGAACTCAAATAAGTTTAACTCAAAACAGTCATTTTCTTTCCAAGATTCAATCTTTATACATTAAAAAGGTCTTGTAACATAATAGGTACCTTTACTACGGTATTTTCATTCAAAGATTCACTATTTAGTCATTAAAACGTTGTTCACGACTTCATAGGTAAATCGAATAAGTTGAACTCAGAACTATCATTTTATTCCAAAGATTCAATCTTTAGACATTAAAAAGGTCTAGTAACATAATAGGTACCTTTATTGAGGTGTTTTCATTCAAAGATTCAATCTTTATTCATTAAAACACTCTTCGCGACTTCATAGGTAACTCGAATAAGTTAAACTCAAAACTCTAACTTTCTTTCCAAAATTCAATCTTTGTACATTAAAAAGGTCTAGTGACATAATAGCTACCTTGATTGAGGTAATTACATTCAAAGATTCAATATTTACTCATGAAAACACTCTTTGGGACGTTACAGGGAACGTGAATAAGTTTAACTCAAAACTCTCATTTTCTTTCAAAGATACAGTCTTTATACATTAAAAAGGTCTACTAACAAAATAAGTACCTTTATTGAGGTAGTTTCATTCAAAGATTCAATCTTTAGTCATTAAAACACTCTCCGCAACTTCATAGGTAACTCGAATAAGTTGAACTCAAAACTCTCTTGTTCTTTCAAATATTCAATCTTTATACATTAAAAAGGTTTAGTGACAGAATAGGTACCTTGATTGAGGTAATTTCATTCAAAGATTCAATCTTTACTCATTAAAACACTCTTCGTGACGTCAAAGGGAACTTGAATAACTTTAACTCGGAACACTCATTTCTTTTCAAAACGTCAATCTTTATAAATTAAAAAGGTCTAGTGATGTAATAGCTACCTTGATTGAGGTAATTTCATTCAATGATTCAATCTTTACTCGTTAAGACACTCTTCGGGACGTTACAGGGAACTCGAATAAGTTTAACTCAAAAATCTCGTTTTCTTTCTAAGATTCAATCTTTATGCATTGGGAAGGTCTAGTAACAGAATTGGTACCTTTATTGTGGTATTTTTCATTCAAAGATTCCATCTTCAGTCATTAAAACACTCTTTGCGATTTCATAGGTAACTCGAATAAGTTAAACTCAAAACACTCATTTTCTTTCAAAGATTCAATTTTTGTACATTACAAAGGTCTAGTGGTAGAATAGGTACCTTGATTACGGTAATTTCATTCAAAGATTCAATCTTTACTCATTAAAACACTCTTCGTGACGTCAAAGGGAACTCGAATAACTTTAACTCAAAACTCTCATTTCTTTTCAAAGATTCAATCTTTATACAATAAAAATTTCTAGTGACTTAATAGGTACCTCGATTGAGGTAATTTCATTCAAAGATTCAATCTTTATTCATTAAAACACTCTTCGGGATGTCAAAAGAAACTCGAATAAGTTTAACTCAAAACTCTAATTTTCTTTCAAAGAGTCAATCTTTATACATCAAAAAAATCTAGTAACATAATAGGTTCCTGTATTGAGGAATTTTCATTCGAAGATTCAATCTTTGGTCATTAAAACACTCTTCGCGACTTCATAGGTAACTCGAATAAGTTAAACTCAATACTCTCATTTTTTTTCAAAGATTCCATCTTTATACATTAAAAAGGTCTACTGACATAATAGGTACATTGATTGAGATAATTTCGTTCAAAGATTCATTCTTTACTCATTAAAACATGCTTCGTGACGTCAAAGGAAACTCAAATAACTCTAACTCAAAACTCGTAGTTCTTTACAAATATTCAATCTTTATACATTAAAAAGGTTTAGTGACATAATAGGTACCTTGATTGAGGTAATTTCATTCAAAGATTCAATATTTACCCTTTAAAACACTCTTCGAGACGTCGCAGGGAACTCGAATATGTTTAACTTAAAACTCTCATTTTCTTTCAAAGCTTGAACCTTTATACATTAAAAAGGTCTAGTGACATAATAAGTACCTCTATTGAGGTAATTTCATACAAAGATTCAATCCTTACGCGTTAAAACACTATTCGGGACGTCACAGGGAACTCGGATATGTTCAACTCATAACGCTCATTTCTTTTTAAAGATTCAATCTTTTTATATAAAAGGTCCAGGGACAAAATAAGTCCCTTGATTCAAGTAATTTCAATCAAAGATTCAATCTTTACTCGTTGAAATACTCTTGGGGATGTCATAGGGAACTCGAATAAGTTTAACTCAAAACAGTCATTTTCTTTCCAAGATTCAATCTTTATACATTAAAAAGGTCTTGTAACATAATAGGTACCTTTACCATGGTATTTTCATTCAAAGATTCATTATTTAGTCATTAAAACACTGTTCACGACTTCATAGGTAAATCGAATAAGTTGAACTCAGAACTATCATTTTATTCCAAAGATTCAGTCTTTAGACATTAAAAAGGTCTAGTAACATAATAGGTACCTTTATTGAGGTGTTTTCATTCAAAGATTCAATCTTTATTCATTAAAACACTCTTCGCGACTTCATAGGTAACTCGAATAAGTTAAACTCAAAACTCTAACTTTCTTTCCAAGATTCAATCTTTGTACATTAAAAAGGTCTAGTGACATAATAGCTACCTTGATTGAGGTAATTACGTTCAAAGATTCAATATTTACTCATTAAAACACCCTTTGGGACGTTACAGGGAACGTGAATAAGTTTAACTCAAAACTCTCATTTTCTTTCAAAGATACAGTCTTTATACATTAAAAAGGTCTACTAACAAAATAAGTACCTTTATTGAGGTAGTTTCATTCAAAGATTCAATCTTTAGTCATTAAAACACTCTTCGCAACTTCATAGGTAACTCGAATAAGTTGAACTCAAAACTCTCATGTTCTTTCAAAGATTCAATCTTTATATATTAAAAAGGTTTAGTGACAGAATAGGTACCTTGATTGAGGTAATTTCATTCAAAGATTCAATCTTTACTCATGAAAACACTCTTCGTGACGTCAAAGGGAACTTGAATAACTTTAACTCGGAACACTCATTTCATTTCAAAACGTCAATCTTTATAAATTAAAAAGGTCTAGTGATGTAATAGCTACCTTGATTGAGGTAATTTCATTCAATGATTCAATCTTTACTCATTAAGACACTCTTCGGGACGTTACAGGGAACTCGAATAAGTTTAACTCAAAAATCTCATTTTCTTTCAAAGATTTTATCTTTATACATTGGGAAGGTCTAGTAACAGAATTGGTACCTTTATTGTGGTATTTTTCATTCAAAGATTCCATCTTCAATCATTAAAACACTCTTCGCGATTTCATAGGTAACTCGAATAAGTTAAACTCAAAACACTCATTTTCTTTCAAAGATTCAATCTTTATACATTAAAAAGATCTAGTAACATAATAGGTTCCTGTATTGAGGAATTTTCATTCGAAGATTCAATCTTTGGTTATTAAAACACTCTTCGCGACTTCATAGGTAACTCGAATAAGTTAAACTCAATACTCTCATTTTTTTCAAAGATTCCATCTTTATACATTAAAAAGGTCTACTGACATAATAGGTACATTGATTGAGATAATTTCGTTCAAAGATTCAATCTTTACTCATTAAAACACGCTTCGTGACGTCAAAGGGAACTCAAATAACTTTAACTCAAAACTAGTAGTTCTTTACAAATATTCAATCTTTATACATTAAAAAGGTCTAGTGACATAATAGGTACCTTGATTGACGTAATTTCATTCAAAGATTCAATATTTACTCTTTAAAACACTCTTCGAGACGTCGCAGGAAACTCGAATATGTTTAACTCAAAACTCTCATTTTCTTTCAAAGCTTGAACCTTTATACATTAAAAAGGTCTAGTGACATAATAAGTACCTCTATTGAGGTAATTTCATACAAAGATTCAATCCTTACGCGTTAAAACACTATTCGGGACGTCATAGGGAACTCGGATAGGTTCAACTCAAAACGCTCATTTCTTTTTAAAGATTCAATCTTTATATATAAAAGGTCCAGGGACAAAATAAGTCCCTTGACTCAAGTAATTTCAATCAAAATTCAATCTTTACTCGTTGAAATACTCTTCGGGATGTCATAGGGAACTCGAATAAGTTTAACTCAAAACACTCATTTTCTTTCCAAGATTCATTCTTTATACATTAAAAAGGTCTTGTAACAAAATAGGTACCTTTACTACGGTATTTTCATTCAAAGATTCATTATTTAGTCATTAAAACACTGTTCACGACTTCATAGGTAAATCGAATAAGTTGAACTCAGAGCTATCATTTTATTCCAAAGATTCAATCTTTAGACATTAAAAAGGTCTAGTAACATAATAGGTACCTTTATTGAGGTGTTTTCATTCAAAGATTCAATCTTTATTCATTAAAACACTCTTCGGGATGTCAAAAGGAACTCGAATAAGTTTAACTCAAAACTCTAATTTTCTTTCAAGGTTTCAATCTTTATACATCAAAAAGATCTAGTAACATAATAGGTTCCTGTATTGAGGAATTTTCATTCGAAGATTCAATCTTTGGTCATTAAAACACTCTTCGCGACTTCATAGGTAACTCGAATAAGTTAAACTCAATGCTCTCATTTTTTTCAAAGATTCCATCTTTATACATTAAAAAGGTCTACTGACATAATAGGTACATTGATTGAGATAATTTCGTTCAAAGATTCAATCTTTACTCATTAAAACACGCTTCGTGACGTCAAAGGGAACTCAAATAACTTTATACAAATATTCAATCTTTATACATTAAAAAGGTCAAGTGACATAATAGGTACCTTGATTGAGGTAATTTCATTCAAAGATTCAATATTTACTCTTTAAAACACTCTTCGAGACGTCGCAGGGAACTCGAATATGTTTAACTCAAAACACTCATTTTCTTTCAAAGATTCAATCTTTATACATTAAAAAGATCTAGTAACATAATAGGTTCCTGTATTAAGGAATTTTCATTCGAAGATTCAATCTTTGGTTATTAAAACACTCTTCGCGACTTCATAGGTAACTCGAATAAGTTAAACTCAATACTCTCATTTTTTTCAAAGATTCCATCTTTATACATTAAAAAGGTCTACTGACATAATAGGTACATTGATTGAGATAATTTCGTTCAAAGATTCAATCTTTACTCATTAAAACACGCTTCGTGACGTCAAAGGGAACTCAAATAACTTTAACTCAAAACTAGTAGTTCTTTACAAATATTCAATCTTTATACATTAAAAAGGTCTAGTGACATAATAGGTACCTTGATTGACGTAATTTCATTCAAAGATTCAATATTTACTCTTTAAAACACTCTTCGAGACGTCGCAGGGAACTCGAATATGTTTAACTCAAAACTCTCATTTTCTTTCAAAGCTTGAACCTTTATACATTAAAAAGGTCTAGTGACATAATAAGTACCTCTATTAAGGTAATTTCATACAAAGATTCAATCCTTACGCGTTAAAACACTATTCGGGACGTCATAGGGAACTCGGATAGGTTCAACTCATAGCGCTCATTTCTTTTTAAAGATTCAATCTTTATATATAAAGGTCCAGGGACAAAATAAGTCCCTTGATTCAAGTAATTTCAATCAAAGATTCAATCTTTACTCGTTGAAATACTCTTCGGGATGTCATAGGGAACTCGAATAAGTTTAACTCAAAAGAGTCATTTTCTTTCCAAGATTCAATCGTTATACATTAAAAAGGTCTTGTAACATAATAGGTACCTTTACTACGGTATTTTCATTCAAAGATTCATTATTTAGTCATTAAAACACTGTTCACAACTTCATAGGTAAATCGAATAAGTTGAACTCAGAACTATCATTTTATTCCAAAGATTCAATCTTTAGACATTAAAAAGGTCTAGTAACATAATAGGTACCTTTATTGAGGTGTTTTCATTCAAAGATTCAATCTTTATTCATTAAAACACTCTTCGCGACTTCATAGGTAACTCGAATAAGTTAAACTCAAAACTCTCACTTTCTTTCCAAGATTCAATCTTTGTGCATTAAAAAGGTCTAGTGACATAATAGCTACCTTGATTGAGGTAATTACATTGAAAGATTCAATATTTACTCATTAAAACACCCTTTGGGACGTTACAGGGAATGTGAATAAGTTTAACTCAAAACTCTCATTTTCTTTCAAAGATACAGTCTTTATACATTAAAAAGGTCTACTAACAAAATAAGTACCTTTATTGAGGTAGTTTCATTCAAAGATTCAATCTTTAGTAATTAAAACACTCTTCGCAACTTCATAGGTAACTCGAATAAGTTGAACTCAAAACTCTCATGTTCTTTCAAAGATTCAATCTTTATACATTAAAAAGGTTTAGTGACAGAATAGGTACCTTGATTGAGGTAATTTCATTCAAAGATTCAATCTTTACTCATTAAAACACTCTTCGTGCCGTCAAAGGGAACTTGAATAACTTTAACTCGGAACACTCATTTCTTTTCAAAACGTCAATCTTTATAAATTAAAAAGGTCTAGTGATGTAATAGCTACCTTGATTGAGGTAATTTCATTCAATGATTCAATCTTTACTCATTAAGACACTCTTCGGGACGTTACAGGGAACTCGAATAAGTTTAACTCAAAAATCTCATTTTCTTTCAAAGATTCAATCTTTATACATTGGGAAGGTCTAGTAACAGAATTGGTACCTTTATTGTGGTATTTTTCATTCAAAGATTCCATCTTCAGTCATTAAAACACTCTTCGCGATTTCATAGGTAACTCGAATAAGTTAAACTCAAAACACTCATTTTCTTTCAAAGATTCAATCTTTATACATTACAAAGGTCTAGTGGTAGAATAGGTACCTTGATTGAGGTAATTTCATTCAAAGATTCAATCTTTACAGATTAAAACACTCTTCGTGACGTCAAAGGGAACTCGAATAACTTTAACTCAAAACTCTCATTTCTTTTCAAAGATTCAATCTTTATACAATAAAAATTTCTAGTGACTTAATAGGTACCTCGATTGAGGTAATTTCATTCAAAGATTCAATCTTTATTCATTAAAACACTCTTCGGGATGTCAAAAGAAACTCGAATAAGTTTAACTCAAAACTCTAATTTTCTTTCAAGGATTCAATCTTTATACATCAAAAAGATCTAATAACATAATAGGTTCCTGTATTGAGGAATTTTCATTCGAAGATTCAATCTTTGGTCATTAAAACATTTTTCGCGACTTCATAGGTAACTCGAATAAGTTAAACTCAATACTCTCATTTTTTTCAAAGATTCCATCTTTATACATTAAATAGGTCTACTGACATAATAGGTACATTGATTAAGATAATTTCGTTCAAAGATTCAATCTTTACTCATTAAAACACGCTTCGTGACGTCAAAGGGAACTCAAATAACTTTAACTCAAAACTCGTAGTTCTTTACAAATATTCAATCTTTATACATTAAAAAGGTCTAGTGACATAATAGGTACCTTGATTGAGGTAATTTCATTCAAAGATTCAATATTTACTCTTTAAAACACTCTTCGAGACGTCGCAGGGAACTCGAATATGTTTAACTCAAAACTCTCATTTTCTTTCAAAGCTTGAACCTTTATACATTAAAAAGGTCTAGTGACATAATAAGTACCTCTATTGAGGTAATTTCATACAAAGATTCAATCCTTACGCGTTAAAACACTATTCGGGACGTCATAGGGAACTCGGATAGGTTCAACTCATAACGCTCATTTCTTTTTAAAGATTCAATCTTTATATATAAAAGGTCCAGGGACAAAATAAGTCCTTTGATTCAAGTAATTTCAATCAAAGATTCAATCTTTACTCATTGAAATACTCTTCGGGATGTCATAGGGAACTCGAATAAGTTTAACTCAAAACAGTCATTTTCTTTCCAAGATTCAATCTTTATACATTAAAAAGGTCTTGTAACATAATAGGTACCTTTACAACGGTATTTTCATTCAAAGATTCATTATTTAGTCATTAAAACACTGTTCACGACTTCATAGGTAAATCGAATAAGTTGAACTCAGAACTATCATTTTATTCCAAAGATTCAATCTTTAGACATTGAAAAGGTCTAGTAACATAATAGGTACCTTTATTGAGGTGTTTTCATTCAAAGATTCAATCTTTATTCATTAAAACACTCTTCGCGACTTCATATGTCACTCGAATAAGTTAAACTCAAAACTCTCACTTTCTTTCCCAGATTCAATCTTTGTACATTAAAAAGGTCTAGTGAGATAATAGCTACCTTAATTGAGGTAATTACATTCAAAGATTCAATATTTACTCATTAAAACACTCTTTGGGACGTTACAGGGAACGTGAATAAGTTTAACTCAAAACTCTCATTTTCTTTCAATGATACAGTCTTTATACATTAAAAAGGCCTACTAACAAAATAAGTACCTTTATTGAGGTAGTTTCATTCAAAGATTCAATCTTTAGTCATTAAAACACTCTTCGGAACTTCATAGGTAACTCGAATAAGTTGAACTGAAAACTCTCATGTTCTTTCAAAGATTCAATCTTTATACATTAAAAAGGTTTAGTGACAGAATAGGCACCTTGATTGAGGTAATTTCATTCAAAGATTCAATCTTTACTCGTTAAAACACTCTTCGTGACGTCAAAGGGAACTTGAATAACTTTAACTCGGAACACTCATTTCTTTTCAAAACGTCAATCTTTATAAATTAAAAAGGTCTAGTGATGTAATAGCTACCTTGATTGAGGTAATTTCATTCAATGATTCAATCTTTACTCATTAAGGCACTCTTCGGGACGTTACAGGGAACTCGAATAAGTTTAACTAAAAAATCTTATTTTCTTTCAAAGATTCAATCTTTATACATTGGGAAGGTCTAGTGACATAATAGGTACCTCGATTGAGGTAATTTCATTCAAAGATTCAATCTTTATTCATTAAAACACTCTTCGGGATGTCAAAAGGAACTCGAATAAGTTTAACTCAAAACTCTAATTTTCTTTCAAAGATTCAATCTTTATACATCAAAAAGATCTAGTAACATAATAGGTTCCTGTATTGAGGAATTTTCATTCGAAGATTCAATCTTTGGTCATTAAAACACTCTTCGCGACTTCATAGGTAACTCGAATAAGTTAAACCCAATACTCTCATTTTTTTTCATGGATTCCATCTTTATACATTAAAAAGGTCTACTGACATAATAGGTACATTGATTGAGATAATTTCGTTCAAAGATTCAATCTTTACTCATTAAAACACGCTTCGTGACGTCAAAGGGAACTCAAATAACTTTAACTCAAAACTCGTAGTTCTTTACAAATATTCAATCTTTATACATTAAAAAGGTCTAGTGACATAATAGGTACCTTGATTGAGGTAATTTCATTCAAAGATTCAATATTTACTCTTTAAAACACTCTTCGAGACGTCGCAGGGAACTCGAATATGTTTAACTCAAAACTCTCATTTTCTTTCAAAGCTTGAACCTTTATACATTAAAAAGGTCTAGTGACATAATAAGTACCTCTATTGAGGTAATTTCATACAAAGATTCAATCCTTACGCGTTAAAACACTATTCGGGACGTCATAGGGAACTCGGATAGGTTCAACTCATAACGCTCATTTCTTTTTAAAGATTCAATCTTTATATATAAATGGTCCAGGGACAAAATAAGTCCCTTGATTCAAGTAATTTCAATCAAAGATTCAATCTTTACTCGTTGAAATACTCTTCGGGATGTCATAGGGAACTCGAATAAGTTTAACTCAAAACAGTCATTTTCTTTCCAAGATTCAATCTTTATACATTAAAAAGGTCTTGTAACATAATAGGTACCTTTACTACCGTATTTTCATTCAAAGATTCATTATTTAGTCATTAAAACACTGTTCACGACTTCATAGGTAAATCGAATAAGTTGAACTCAGAACTATCATTTTATTCCAAAGATTCAATCTTTAGACATTAAAAAGGTCTAGTAACATAATAGGTACCTTTATTGAGGTGTTTTCATTCAAAGATTCAATCTTTATTCATTAAAACACTCTTCGCGACTTCATAGGTAACTCGAATAAGTTAAACTTAAAACTCTCACTTTCTTTCCAAGATTCAATCTTTGTACATTAAAAAGGTCTAGTGACATAATAGCTACCTTGATTGAGGTAATTACATTCAAAGATTCAATCTTTACTTATTAAAACACTCTTCGTGACGTCAAAGGGAACTCGAATAACTTTAACTCAAAACTCTCATTTCTTTTCAAAGATTCAATCTTTATACAATTAAAATTTCTAGTGACTTAATAGGTACCTCGATTGAGGTAATTTCATTCAAAGATTCAATCTTTATTCATTAAAACACTCTTCGGGATGTCAAAAGGAACTCGAATAAGTTTAACTCAAAACTCTAATTTTCTTTCAAAGATTCAATCTTTATACATCAAAAAGATCTAGTAACATAATAGGTTCCTGTATTGAGGAATTTTCATTCGAAGATTCAATCTTTGGTCATTAAAACACTCTTTGCGACTTCATAGGTAACTCGAATAAGTTAAACTCAATACTCTCATATTTTTCAAAGATTCCATCTTTATACATTAAAAAGGTCTACTGACATAATAGGTACATTGATTGAGATAATTTCGTTCAAAGATTCAATCTTTACTCATTAAAACACGCTTCGTGACGTCAAAGGGAACTCAAATAACTTTAACTCAAAACTCGTAGTTCTTTACAAATATTCAATCTTTATACATTAAAAAGGTCTAGTGACATAATAGGTACCTTGATTGAGGTAATTTCATTCAAAGATTCAATATTTACTCTTTAAAACACTCTTCGAGACGTCGCAGGGAACTCGAATATGTTTAACTCAAAACTCTCATTTTCTTTCAAAGCTTGAACCTTTATACATTAAAATGGTCTAGTGACATAATAAGTACCTCTATTGAGGTAATTTTATACAAAGATTCAATCCTTACACGTTAAAACACTATTCGGGACGTCATAGGGAACTCGGATAGGTTCAACTCATAACGCTCATTTCTTTTTAAAGATTCAATCTTTATATATAAAAGGTCCAGGGACAAAATAAGTCCCTTGATTCAAGTAATTTCAATCAAAGATTCAATCTTTACTCGTTGAAATACTCTTCGGGATGTCATAGGGAACTCGAATAAGTTTAACTCAAAACAGTCATTTTCGTTCCAAGATTCAATCTTTATACATTAAAAAGATCTTGTAACATAATAGGTACCTTTACTACGGTATTTTCATTCAAAGATTTATTCAGTCATTAAAACACTGTTCACGACTTCATAGGTAAATCGAATAAGTTGAACTCAGAACTATCATTTTATTCTAAAGATTCAATCTTTAGACATTAAAAAGGTCTAGTAACATAATAGGACACCTTTATTAAGGTGTTTTCATTCAAAGATTCAATCTTTATTCATTAAAACACTCTTCGCGACTTCATAGGTAACTCGAATAAGTTAAACTCAAAACTCTCACTTTCTTTCCAAGATTCAATCTTTGTACATTAAAAAGGTCTAGTGACATAATAGCAACCTTGATTGAGGTAATTACATTCAAAGATTCAATATTTACTCATTAAAACACTCTTTGGGACGTTACAGGGAACGTGAATAAGTTTAACTCAAAACTCTCATTTTCTTTCAAAGATACAGTCTTTATACAATAAAAAGGTCTACTAACAAAATAAGTACCTTTATTGGGGTAGTTTCATTCAAAGATTCAATCTTTAGTCATTAAAACACTCTTCGCAACTTCATATGTAACTCGAATAAGTTGAACTCAAAACTCTCATGTTCTTTCAAAGATTCAATCTTTATACATTAAAAAGGTTTAGTGACAGAATAGGTACCTTGATTGAGGTAATTTCATTCAAAGATTCAATCTGTACTCTTTAAAACACTCTTCGTGACGTCAAAGGGAACTTGAATAACTTTAACTCGGAACACTCATTTCTTTTCAAAACGTCAATCTTTATAAATTAAAAAGGTCTAGTGATGTAATAGCTACCTTGATTGAGGTAAGTTCATTCAATGATTCAATCTTTACTCATTAAGACACTCTTCGGGACGTTACAGGGAACTCGAATAAGTTTAACTCAAAAATCTCATTTTCTTTCAAAGATTCAATCTTTATACATTGGGAAGGTCTAGTAACAGAATTGGTACCTTTATTGTGGTATTTTTCATTCAAAGATTCCATCTTCAGTCATTAAAACACTCTTCGCGATTTCATAGGTAACTCGAATAAGTTAAACTCAAAACACTCATTTTCTTTCAAAGATTCAATCTTTATACATTACAAAGGTCTAGTGGTAGAATAGGTACCTTGATTGAGGTAATTTCATTTAAAGATTCAATCTTTACTCATTAAAACACTCTTCGTGACGTCAAAGGGAACTCGAATAACTTTAACTCAAAACTCTCATTTCTTTTCAAAGATTCAATCTTTATATAATAAAAATTTCAAGTGACTTAATAGGTACCTCGATAGAGGTATTTTCATTCAAAGATTCAATCTTTATTCATTAAAACACTCTTCGTGATGTCAAAAGGAACTCGAATAAGTTTAACTCAAAACTCTAATTTTCTTTCAAGGATTCAATCTTTATACATCAAAAAGATCTAGTAACATAATAGGTTCCTGTATTGAGGAATATTCATTCGAAGATTCAATCGTTGGTCATTAAAACACTCTTCGCGACTTCATAGGTAACTCGAATAAGTTAAACTCAATACTCTCATTTTTTTCAAAGATACCATCTTTATTCATTAAAAAGGTCTACTGACATAATAGGTACATTGATTGAGATAATTTCATTCAAAAATTCAATCTTTACTCATTAAAACACGCTTCGTGACGTCAAAGGGAACTCAAATAACTTTAACTCAAAACTCGTAGTTCTTTACAAATATTCAATCTTTATACATTAAAAAGGTCTAGTGATATAATAGGTACCTTGATTGAGGTAATTTCATTCAAAGATTCAATATTTACTCTTTAAAACACTCTTCGAGACGTCGCAGGGAACTCGAATATGTTTAACTCAAAACTCTCATTTTCTTTCAAAGCTTGAACCTTTATACATTAAAAAGGTCTAGTGACATAATAAGTACCTCTATTGAGGTAATTTCATACAAAGATTCAATCCTTACGCGTTAAAACACTATTCGGGACGTCATAGGGAACTCGGATAGGTTCAACTCATAACGCTCATTTCTTTTTAAAGATTCAATCTTTATATATAAAAGGTCCAGGGACAAAATAAGTCCCTTGATTCAAGTAATTTCAATCAAAGATTCAATCTTTACTCGTTGAAATACTCTTCGGGATGTCATAGGGAACTCGAATAAGTTTAACTCAAAACAGTCATTTTCTTTCCAAGATTCAATCTTTATACATTAAAAAGGTCTTGTAACATAATAGGTACCTTTACTACGGTATTTTCATTCAAAGATTCACTATTTAGTCATTAAAACGTTGTTCACGACTTCATAGGTAAATCGAATAAGTTGAACTCAGAACTATCATTTTATTCCAAAGATTCAATCTTTAGACATTAAAAAGGTCTAGTAACATAATAGGTACCTTTATTGAGGTGTTTTCATTCAAAGATTCAATCTTTATTCATTAAAACACTCTTCGCGACTTCATAGGTAACTCGAATAAGTTAAACTCAAAACTCTAACTTTCTTTCCAAAATTCAATCTTTGTACATTAAAAAGGTCTAGTGACATAATAGCTACCTTGATTGAGGTAATTACATTCAAAGATTCAATATTTACTCATGAAAACACTCTTTGGGACGTTACAGGGAACGTGAATAAGTTTAACTCAAAACTCTCATTTTCTTTCAAAGATACAGTCTTTATACATTAAAAAGGTCTACTAACAAAATAAGTACCTTTATTGAGGTAGTTTCATTCAAAGATTCAATCTTTAGTCATTAAAACACTCTCCGCAACTTCATAGGTAACTCGAATAAGTTGAACTCAAAACTCTCTTGTTCTTTCAAAGATTCAATCTTTATACATTAAAACACTCTTCGTGACGTCAAAGGGAACTTGAATAACTTTAATTCGGAACACTCATTTCTTTTCAAAACGTCAATCTTTATAAATTAAAAAGGTCTAGTGATGTAATAGCTACCTTGATTGAGGTAATTTCATTCAATGATTCAATCTTTACTCGTTAAGACACTCTTCGGGACGTTACAGGGAACTCGAATAAGTTTAACTCAAAAATCTCGTTTTCTTTCTAAGATTCAATCTTTATGCATTGGGAAGGTCTAGTAACAGAATTGGTACCTTTATTGTGGTATTTTTCATTCAAAGATTCCATCTTCAGTCATTAAAACACTCTTTGCGATTTCATAGGTAACTCGAATAAGTTAAACTCAAAACACTCATTTTCTTTCAAAGATTCAATTTTTGTACATTACAAAGGTCTAGTGGTAGAATAGGTACCTTGATTACGGTAATTTCATTCAAAGATTCAATCTTTACTCATTAAAACACTCTTCGTGACGTCAAAGGGAACTCGAATAACTTTAACTCAGAACTCTCATTTCTTTTCAAAGATTCAATCTTTATACAATAAAAATTTCTAGTGACTTAATAGGTACCTCGATTGAGGTAATTTCATTCAAAGATTCAATCTTTATTCATTAAAACACTCTTCGGGATGTCAAAAGAAACTCGAATAAGTTTAACTCAAAACTCTAATTTTCTTTCAAAGAGTCAATCTTTATATATCAAAAAGATCTAGTAACATAATAGGTTCCTGTATTGAGGAATTTTCATTCGAAGATTCAATCTTTGGTCATTAAAACACTCTTCGCGACTTCATAGGTAACTCGAATAAGTTAAACTCAATACTCTCATTTTTTTTCAAAGATTCCATCTTTATACATTAAAAAGGTCTACTGACATAATAGGTACATTGATTGAGATAATTTCGTTCAAAGATTCATTCTTTACTCATTAAAACATGCTTCGTGACGTCAAAGGAAACTCAAATAACTCTAACTCAAAACTCGTAGTTCTTTACAAATATTCAATCTTTATACATTAAAAAGGTTTAGTGACATAATAGGTACCTTGATTGAGGTAATTTCATTCAAAGATTCAATATTTACCCTTTAAAACACTCTTCGAGACGTCGCAGGGAACTCGAATATGTTTAACTTAAAACTCTCATTTTCTTTCAAAGCTTGAACCTTTATACATTAAAAAGGTCTAGTGACATAATAAGTACCTCTATTGAGGTAATTTCATACAAAGATTCAATCCTTACGCGTTAAAACACTATTCGGGACGTCACAGGGAACTCGGATATGTTCAACTCATAACGCTCATTTCTTTTTAAAGATTCAATCTTTATATATAAAAGGTCCAGGGACAAAATAAGTCCCTTGATTCAAGTAATTTCAATCAAAGATTCAATCTTTACTCGTTGAAATACTCCTGGGGATGTCATAGGGAACTCGAATAAGTTTAACTCAAAACAGTCATTTTCTTTCCAAGATTCAATCTTTATACATTAAAAAGGTCTTGTAACATAATAGGTACCTTTACTATGGTATTTTCATTCAAAGATTCATTATTTAGTCATTAAAACACTGTTCACGACTTCATAGGTAAATCGAATAAGTTGAACTCAGAACTATCATTTTATTCCAAAGATTCAGTCTTTAGACATTAAAAAGGTCTAGTAACATAATAGGTACCTTTATTGAGGTGTTTTCATTCAAAGATTCAATCTTTATTCATTAAAACACTCTTCGCGACTTCATAGGTAACTCGAATAAGTTAAACTCAAAACTCTAACTTTCTTTCCAAGATTCAATCTTTGTACATTAAAAAGGTCTAGTGACATAATAGCTACCTTGATTGAGGTAATTACGTTCAAAGATTCAATATTTACTCATTAAAACACCCTTTGGGACGTTACAGGGAACGTGAATAAGTTTAACTCAAAACTCTCATTTTCTTTCAAAGATACAGTCTTTATACATTAAAAAGGTCTACTAACAAAATAAGTACCTTTATTGAGGTAGTTTCATTCAAAGATTCAATCTTTAGTCATTAAAACACTCTTCGCAACTTCATAGGTAACTCGAATAAGTTGAACTCAAAACTCTCATGTTCTTTCAAAGATTCAATCTTTATATATTAAAAAGGTTTAGTGACAGAATAGGTACCTTGATTGAGGTAATTTCATTCAAAGATTCAATCTTTACTCATGAAAACACTCTTCGTGACGTCAAAGGGAACTTGAATAACTTTAACTCGGAACACTCATTTCATTTCAAAACGTCAATCTTTATAAATTAAAAAGGTCTAGTGATGTAATAGCTACCTTGATTGAGGTAATTTCATTCAATGATTCAATCTTTACTCATTAAGACACTCTTCGGGACGTTACAGGGAACTCGAATAAGTTTAACTCAAAAATCTCATTTTCTTTCAAAGATTTTATCTTTATACATTGGGAAGGTCTAGTAACAGAATTGGTACCTTTATTGTGGTATTTTTCATTCAAAGATTCCATCTTCAATCATTAAAACACTCTTCGCGATTTCATAGGTAACTCGAATAAGTTAAACTCAAAACACTCATTTTCTTTCAAAGATTCAATCTTTATACATTAAAAAGATCTAGTAACATAATAGGTTCCTGTATTGAGGAATTTTCATTCGAAGATTCAATCTTTGGTTATTAAAACACTCTTCGCGACTTCATAGGTAACTCGAATAAGTTAAACTCAATACTCTCATTTTTTTCAAAGATTCCATCTTTATACATTAAAAAGGTCTACTGACATAATAGGTACATTGATTGAGATAATTTCGTTCAAAGATTCAATCTTTACTCATTAAAACACGCTTCGTGACGTCAAAGGGAACTCAAATAACTTTAACTCAAAACTAGTAGTTCTTTACAAATATTCAATCTTTATACATTAAAAAGGTCTAGTGACATAATAGGTACCTTGATTGACGTAATTTCATTCAAAGATTCAATATTTACTCTTTAAAACACTCTTCGAGACGTCGCAGGGAACTCGAATATGTTTAACTCAAAACTCTCATTTTCTTTCAAAGCTTGAACCTTTATACATTAAAAAGGTCTAGTGACATAATAAGTACCTCTATTGAGGTAATTTCATACAAAGATTCAATCCTTACGCGTTAAAACACTATTCGGGACGTCATAGGGAACTCGGATAGGTTCAACTCAAAACGCTCATTTCTTTTTAAAGATTCAATCTTTATATATAAAAGGTCCAGGGACAAAATAAGTCCCTTGACTCAAGTAATTTCAATCAAAGATTCAATCTTTACTCGTTGAAATACTCTTCGGGATGTCATAGGGAACTCGAATAAGTTTAACTCAAAACACTCATTTTCTTTCCAAGATTCAATCTTTATACATTAAAAAGGTCTTGTAACAAAATAGGTACCTTTACTACGGTATTTTCATAAAAAAGATTCATTATTTAGTCATTAAAACACTGTTCACGACTTCATAGGTAAATCGAATAAGTTGAACTCAGAGCTATCATTTTATTCCAAAGATTCAATCTTTAGACATTAAAAAGGTCTAGTAACATAATAGGTACCTTTATTGAGGTGTTTTCATTCAAAGATTCAATCTTTATTCATTAAAACACTCTTCGGGATGTCAAAAGGAACTCGAATAAGTTTAACTCAAAACTCTAATTTTCTTTCAAGGTTTCAATCTTTATACATCAAAAAGATCTAGTAACATAATAGGTTCCTGTATTGAGGAATTTTCATTCGAAGATTCAATCTTTGGTCATTAAAACACTCTTCGCGACTTCATAGGTAACTCGAATAAGTTAAACTCAATGCTCTCATTTTTTTCAAAGATTCCATCTTTATACATTAAAAAGGTCTACTGACATAATAGGTACATTGATTGAGATAATTTCGTTCAAAGATTCAATCTTTACTCATTAAAACACGCTTCGTGACGTCAAAGGGAACTCAAATAACTTTAACTCAAAACTCGTAGTTCTTTACAAATATTCAATCTTTATACATTAAAAAGGTCAAGTGACATAATAGGTACCTTGATTGAGGTAATTTCATTCAAAGATTCAATATTTACTCTTTAAAACACTCTTCGAGACGTCGCAGGGAACTCGAATATGTTTAACTCAAAACACTCATTTTCTTTCAAAGATTCAATCTTTATACATTAAAAAGATCTAGTAACATAATAGGTTCCTGTATTGAGGAATTTTCATTCGAAGATTCAATCTTTGGTTATTAAAACACTCTTCGCGACTTCATAGGTAACTCGAATAAGTTAAACTCAATACTCTCATTTTTTTTCAAAGATTCCATCTTTATACATTAAAAAGGTCTACTGACATAATAGGTACATTGATTGAGATAATTTCGTTCAAAGATTCATTCTTTACTCATTAAAACATGCTTCGTGACGTCAAAGGAAACTCAAATAACTCTAACTCAAAACTCGTAGTTCTTTACAAATATTCAATCTTTATACATTAAAAAGGTTTAGTGACATAATAGGTACCTTGATTGAGGTAATTTCATTCAAAGATTCAATATTTACCCTTTAAAACACTCTTCGAGACGTCGCAGGGAACTCGAATATGTTTAACTTAAAACTCTCATTTTCTTTCAAAGCTTGAACCTTTATACATTAAAAAGGTCTAGTGACATAATAAGTACCTCTATTGAGGTAATTTCATACAAAGATTCAATCCTTACGCGTTAAAACACTATTCGGGACGTCACAGGGAACTCGGATATGTTCAACTCATAACGCTCATTTCTTTTTAAAGATTCAATCTTTATATATAAAAGGTCCAGGGACAAAATAAGTCCCTTGATTCAAGTAATTTCAATCAAAGATTCAATCTTTACTCGTTGAAATACTCTTGGGGATGTCATAGGGAACTCGAATAAGTTTAACTCAAAACAGTCATTTTCTTTCCAAGATTCAATCTTTATACATTAAAAAGGTCTTGTAACATAATAGGTACCTTTACTATGGTATTTTCATTCAAAGATTCATTTTTTAGTCATTAAAACACTGTTCACGACTTCATAGGTAAATCGAATAAGTTGAACTCAGAACTATCATTTTATTCCAAAGATTCAGTCTTTAGACATTAAAAAGGTCTAGTAACATAATAGGTACCTTTATTGAGGTGTTTTCATTCAAAGATTCAATCTTTATTCATTAAAACACTCTTCGCGACTTCATAGGTAACTCGAATAAGTTAAACTCAAAACTCTAACTTTCTTTCCAAGATTCAATCTTTGTACATTAAAAAGGTCTAGTGACATAATAGCTACCTTGATTGAGGTAATTACGTTCAAAGATTCAATATTTACTCATTAAAACACCCTTTGGGACGTTACAGGGAACGTGAATAAGTTTAACTCAAAACTCTCATTTTCTTTCAAAGATACAGTCTTTATACATTAAAAAGGTCTACTAACAAAATAAGTACCTTTATTGAGGTAGTTTCATTCAAAGATTCAATCTTTAGTCATTAAAACACTCTTCGCAACTTCATAGGTAACTCGAATAAGTTGAACTCAAAACTCTCATGTTCTTTCAAAGATTCAATCTTTATATATTAAAAAGGTTTAGTGACAGAATAGGTACCTTGATTGAGGTAATTTCATTCAAAGATTCAATCTTTACTCATGAAAACACTCTTCGTGACGTCAAAGGGAACTTGAATAACTTTAACTCGGAACACTCATTTCATTTCAAAACGTCAATCTTTATAAATTAAAAAGGTCTAGTGATGTAATAGCTACCTTGATTGAGGTAATTTCATTCAATGATTCAATCTTTACTCATTAAGACACTCTTCGGGACGTTACAGGGAACTCGAATAAGTTTAACTCAAAAATCTCATTTTCTTTCAAAGATTTTATCTTTATACATTGGGAAGGTCTAGTAACAGAATTGGTACCTTTATTGTGGTATTTTTCATTCAAAGATTCCATCTTCAATCATTAAAACACTCTTCGCGATTTCATAGGTAACTCGAATAAGTTAAACTCAAAACACTCATTTTCTTTCAAAGATTCAATCTTTATACATTAAAAAGATCTAGTAACATAATAGGTTCCTGTATTGAGGAATTTTCATTCGAAGATTCAATCTTTGGTTATTAAAACACTCTTCGCGACTTCATAGGTAACTCGAATAAGTTAAACTCAATACTCTCATTTTTTTCAAAGATTCCATCTTTATACATTAAAAAGGTCTACTGACATAATAGGTACATTGATTGAGATAATTTCGTTCAAAGATTCAATCTTTACTCATTAAAACACGCTTCGTGACGTCAAAGGGAACTCAAATAACTTTAACTCAAAACTAGTAGTTCTTTACAAATATTCAATCTTTATACATTAAAAAGGTCTAGTGACATAATAGGTACCTTGATTGACGTAATTTCATTCAAAGATTCAATATTTACTCTTTAAAACACTCTTCGAGATGTCGCAGGGAACTCGAATATGTTTAACTCAAAACTCTCATTTTCTTTCAAAGCTTGAACCTTTATACATTAAAAAGGTCTAGTGACATAATAAGTACCTCTATTGAGGTAATTTCATACAAAGATTCAATCCTTACGCGTTAAAACACTATTCGGGACGTCATAGGGAACTCGGATAGGTTCAACTCAAAACGCTCATTTCTTTTTAAAGATTCAATCTTTATATATAAAAGGTCCAGGGACAAAATAAGTCCCTTGACTCAAGTAATTTCAATCAAAGATTCAATCTTTACTCGTTGAAATACTCTTCGGGATGTCATAGGGAACTCGAATAAGTTTAACTCAAAACACTCATTTTCTTTCCAAGATTCAATCTTTATACATTAAAAAGGTCTTGTAACAAAATAGGTACCTTTACTACGGTATTTTCATTCAAAGATTCATTATTTAGTCATTAAAACACTGTTCACGACTTCATAGGTAAATCGAATAAGTTGAACTCAGAGCTATCATTTTATTCCAAAGATTCAATCTTTAGACATTAAAAAGGTCTAGTAACATAATAGGTACCTTTATTGAGGTGTTTTCATTCAAAGATTCAATCTTTATTCATTAAAACACTCTTCGGGATGTCAAAAGGAACTCGAATAAGTTTAACTCAAAACTCTAATTTTCTTTCAAGGTTTCAATCTTTATACATCAAAAAGATCTAGTAACATAATAGGTTCCTGTATTGAGGAATTTTCATTCGAAGATTCAATCTTTGGTCATTAAAACACTCTTCGCGACTTCATAGGTAACTCGAATAAGTTAAACTCAATGCTCTCATTTTTTTCAAAGATTCCATCTTTATACATTAAAAAGGTCTACTGACATAATAGGTACATTGATTGAGATAATTTCGTTCAAAGATTCAATCTTTACTCATTAAAACACGCTTCGTGACGTCAAAGGGAACTCAAATAACTTTAACTCAAAACTCGTAGTTCTTTACAAATATTCAATCTTTATACATTAAAAAGGTCAAGTGACATAATAGGTACCTTGATTGAGGTAATTTCATTCAAAGATTCAATATTTACTCTTTAAAACACTCTTCGAGACGTCGCAGGGAACTCGAATATGTTTAACTCAAAACACTCATTTTCTTTCAAAGATTCAATCTTTATACATTAAAAAGATCTAGTAACATAATAGGTTCCTGTATTGAGGAATTTTCATTCGAAGATTCAATCTTTGGTTATTAAAACACTCTTCGCGACTTCATAGGTAACTCGAATAAGTTAAACTCAATACTCTCATTTTTTTCAAAGATTCCATCTTTATACATTAAAAAGGTCTACTGACATAATAGGTACATTGATTGAGATAATTTCGTTCAAAGATTCAATCTTTACTCATTAAAACACGCTTCGTGACGTCAAAGGGAACTCAAATAACTTTAACTCAAAACTAGTAGTTCTTTACAAATATTCAATCTTTATACATTAAAAAGGTCTAGTGACATAATAGGTACCTTGATTGACGTAATTTCATTCAAAGATTCAATATTTACTCTTTAAAACACTCTTCGAGACGTCGCAGGGAACTCGAATATGTTTAACTCAAAACTCTCATTTTCTTTCAAAGCTTGAACCTTTATACATTAAAAAGGTCTAGTGACATAATAAGTACCTCTATTAAGGTAATTTCATACAAAGATTCAATCCTTACGCGTTAAAACACTATTCGGGACGTCATAGGGAACTCAGATAGGTTCAACTCATAGCGCTCATTTCTTTTTAAAGATTCAATCTTTATATATAAAGGTCCAGGGACAAAATAAGTCCCTTGATTCAAGTAATTTCAATCAAAGATTCAATCTTTACTCGTTGAAATACTCTTCGGGATGTCATAGGGAACTCGAATAAGTTTAACTCAAAAGAGTCATTTTCTTTCCAAGATTCAATCGTTATACATTAAAAAGGTCTTGTAACATAATAGGTACCTTTACTACGGTATTTTCATTCAAAGATTCATTATTTAGTCATTAAAACACTGTTCACGACTTCATAGGTAAATCGAATAAGTTGAACTCAGAACTATCATTTTATTCCAAAGATTCAATCTTTAGACATTAAAAAGGTCTAGTAACATAATAGGTACCTTTATTGAGGTGTTTTCATTCAAAGATTCAATCTTTATTCATTAAAACACTCTTCGCGACTTCATAGGTAACTCGAATAAGTTAAACTCAAAACTCTCACTTTCTTTCCAAGATTCAATCTTTGTGCATTAAAAAGGTCTAGTGACATAATAGCTACCTTGATTGAGGTAATTACATTGAAAGATTCAATATTTACTCATTAAAACACCCTTTGGGACGTTACAGGGAATGTGAATAAGTTTAACTCAAAACTCTCATTTTCTTTCAAAGATACAGTCTTTATACATTAAAAAGGTCTACTAACAAAATAAGTACCTTTATTGAGGTAGTTTTATTCAAAGATTCAATCTTTAGTAATTAAAACACTCTTCGCAACTTCATAAGTAACTCGAATAAGTTGAACTCAAAACTCTCATGTTCTTTCAAAGATTCAATCTTTATACATTAAAAAGGTTTAGTGACAGAATAGGTACCTTGATTGAGGTAATTTCATTCAAAGATTCAATCTTTACTCATTAAAACACTCTTCGTGACGTCAAAGGGAACTTGAATAACTTTAACTCGGAACACTCATTTCTTTTCAAAACGTCAATCTTTATAAATTAAAAAGGTCTAGTGATGTAATAGCTACCTTGATTGAGGTAATTTCATTAAATGATTCAATCTTTACTCATTAAGACACTCTTCGGGACGTTACAGGGAACTCGAATAAGTTTAACTCAAAAATCTCATTTTCTTTCAAAGATTCAATCTTTATACATTGGGAAGGTCTAGTAACAGAATTGGTACCTTTATTGTGGTATTTTTCATTCAAAGATTCCATCTTCAGTCATTAAAACACTCTTCGCGTTTTCATAGGTAACTCGAATAAGTTAAACTCAAAACACTCATTTTCTTTCAAAGATTCAATCTTTATACATTACAAAGGTCTAGTGGTAGAATAGGTACCTTGATTGAGGTAATTTCATTCAAAGATTCAATCTTTACAGATTAAAACACTCTTCGTGACGTCAAAGGGAACTCGAATAACTTTAACTCAAAACTCTCATTTCTTTTCAAAGATTCAATCTTTATACAATAAAAATTTCTAGTGACTTAATAGGTACCTCGATTGAGGTAATTTCATTCAAAGATTCAATCTTTACTCATTAAAACACTCTTCGTGACGTCAAAGGGAACTCGAATAACTTTAACTCAAAACTCTCATTTCTTTTCAAAGATTCAATCTTTATACAATAAAAACTTCTAATGACTTAATAGGTACCTCGATTGAGGTAATTTCATTCAAAGATTCAATCTTTATACATTACAACACTCTTCGGGATGTCAAAAGGAACTCGAATAAGTTTAACTCAAAACTCTAATTTTCTTTCAAAGATTCAATCTTTATATATCAAAAAGATCTAGTAACATAATAGGTTCCTGTATTGAGGAATTTTCATTCGAAGATTCAATCTTTGGTCATTAAAACACTCTTCGCGACTTCATAGGTAACTCGAATAAGTTAAACTCAATACTCTCATTTTTTTTCAAAGATTCCATCTTTATACATTAAAAAGGTCTACTGACATAATAGGTACATTGATTGAGATAATTTCGTTCAAAGATTCAATCTTTACTCATTAAAACACGCTTCGTGACGTCAAAGGGAACTCAAATAACTTTAACTCAAAACTCGTAGTTCTTTACAAATATTCAATCTTTATACTTTAAAAAGGTCTAGTGACATAATAGGTACCTTGATTGAGGTAATTTCATTCAAGGATTCAATATTTACTCTTTAAAACACTCTTCGAGACGTCGCAGGGAACTCGAATATGTTTAACTCAAAACTCTCATTTTCTTTCAAAGCTTGAAATTTTATACATTAAAAAGGTCTAGTGACATAATAAGTACCTCTATTGAGGTAATTTCATACAAAGATTCAATCCTTACGCGTTAAAACACTATTCGGGACGTCATAGGGAATTCAGATAGGTTCAACTCATAATGCTCATTTCTTTTTAAATATTCAATCTTTATATATAAAAGGTCCAGGGACAAAATAAGTCCCTTGATTCAAGTAATTTCAATCAAAGATTCAATCTTTACTCGTTGAAATACTCTTCGGGATGTCATAGGGAACTCGAATAAGTTTAACTCAAAACAGTCATTTTCTTTCCAAGATTCAATCTTTATACATTAAAAAGGTCTTGTAACATAATAGGTACCTTTACTACGGTATTTTCATTCAAAGATTCATTATTTAGTCATTAAAACACTGTTCACGACTTCATAGGTAAATCGAATAAGTTGAACTCAGAACTATCATTTTATTCCAAAGATTCAATCTTTAGACATTAAAAAGGTCTAGTAACATAATAGGTACCTTTATTGAGGTGTTTTCATTCAAAGATTCAATCTTTATTCATTAAAACACTCTTCGCGACTTCATAGGTAACTCGAATAAGTTAAACTTACAACTCTCACTTTCTTTCCAAGATTCAATCTTTGTACATTAAAAAGGTCTACTGACATAATAGCTACCTTGATTGAGGTAATTACATTCAAAGATTCAATCTTTACTCATTAAAACACTCTTCGTGACGTCAAAGGGAACTCGAATAACTTTAACTCAAAACTCTCATTTCTTTTCAAAGATTCAATCTTTATACAATAAAAATATCTAGTGACTTAATAGGTACCTCGATTGAGGTAATTTCATTCAAAGATTCAATCTTTATTCATTAAAACACTCTTCGGGATGTCAAAAGGAACTCGAATAAGTTTAACTCAAAACTCTAATTTTCTTTCAAAGATTCAATCTTTATACATCAAAAAGATCTAGTAACATAATAGGTTCCTGTATTGAGGAATTTTCATTCGAAGATTCAATCTTTGGTCATTAAAACACTCTTCGCGACTTCATAGGTAACTCGAATAAGTTAAACTCAGTACTCTCATTTTTTTTTCAAAGATTCCATCTTTATACATTAAAAAGGTCTACTGACATAATAGGTACACTGATTGAGATAATTTCGTTCAAAGATTCAATCTTTACTCATTAAAACACGCTTCGTGACGTCAAAGGGAACTCAAATAACTTTAACTCAAAACTCGTAGTTCTTTACAAATATTCAATCTTTATACATTAAAAAGGTCTAGTAACATAATAGGTACCTTGATTGAGGTTATTTCATTCAAAGATTCAATATTTACTCTTTAAAACACTCTTCGAGACGTCGCAGGGAACTCGAATATGTTTAACTCAAAACTCTCATTTTCTTTCAAAGCTTGAACCTTTATACATTAAAAAGGTCTAGTGACATAATAAGTAACTCTATTGAGGTAATTTCATACAAAGATTCAATCCTTACGCGTTAAAACACTATTCGGGACGTCATAGGGAACTCGGATAGGTTCAACTCATAACGCTCATTTCTTTTTAAAGATTCAATCTTTATATATAAAAGGTCCAGGGACAAAATAAGTCCCTTGATTCAAGTAATTTCAATCAAAAATTCAATCTTTACTCGTTGAAATACCCTGCGGGATGTCATAGGGAACTCGAATAAGTTTAACTCAAAACAGTCATTTTCTTTCCAAGATTCAATCTTTATACATTAAAAAGGTCTTGTAACATAATAGGTACCTTTACTACAGTATTTTCCTTCAAAGATTCAATATTTAGTCATTAAAACACTGTTCACGACTTCATAGGTAAATCGAATAAGTTGAACTCAGAACTATCATTTTATTCCAAAGATTCAATCTTTAGACATTCAAAAGGTCTAGTAACATAATAGGTACCTTTATTGAGGTGTTTTCATTCAAAGATTCCATCTTTGTTCATTAAAACACTCTTCGCGACTTCATAGGTAACTCGAATAAGTTAAACTCAAAACTCTCACTTTCTTTCCAAGATTCAATCTTTGTACATTAAAAAGGTCTAGTGACATAATAGCTACCTTGATTGAGGTAATTACATTCAAAGATTCAATATTTCCTCATTAAAACACTCTTTGGGACGTTACAGGGAACGTGAATAAGTTTAACTCAAAACTCTCATTTTCTTTCAAAGATACAGTCTTTATACATTAAAAAGGTCTACTAACAAAATAAGTACCTTTATTGAGGTAGTTTCATTCAAAGATTCAATCTTTAGTCATTAAAACACTCTTCGCAACTTCATAGGTAACTCGAATAAGTTGAAGTCAAAACTCTCATGTTCTTTCAAAGATTCAATCTTTATACATTAAAAAGGTTTAGTGACAGAATAGGTACCTTGATTGAGGTAATTTCATTCAAAGATTCAATCTTTACTCATTAAAACACTCTTCGTGACGTCAAAGGGAACTTGAATAACTTTAACTCGGAACACTCATTTCTTTTCAAAACGTCAATCTTTATAAATTAAAAAGGTCTAGTGATGTAATAGCTACCTTGATTGAGGTAATTTCATTCAATGATTCAATCTTTACTCATTAAGGCACTCTTCGGGACGTTACAGGGAACTCGAATAAGTTTAACTAAAAAATCTCATTTTCTTTCAAAGATTCAATCTTTATACATTGGGAAGGTCTAGTAAGAATTGGTACCTTTATTGTGGTATTTTTCATTCAAAGATTCCATCTTCTGTCATTAAAACACTCTTCACGATTTCATAGGTAACTCGAATAAGTTAAACTCAAAACACTCATTTTCTTTCAAAGATTTAATCTTTATACAGTACAAAGGTCTAGTGGTAGAATAGGTACCTTGATTGAGGTAATTTCATTCAAAGATTCAATCTTTACTCATTATAACACTCTTCGTGACGTCAAAGGGAACTCGAATAACTTTAACTCAAAACTCTCATTTTTTTCACAGATTCAATCTTTATACAACAAAAATTTCTAGTGACTTAATAGGTACCTCGATTGAGGTAATTTCATTCAAAGATTCAATCTTTATTCATTAAAACACTCTTCGGGATGTCAAAAGGAACTCGAATAAGTTTAACTCAAAACTCTAATTTTCTTTCAAAGATTCAATCTTTATACATCAAAAAGATCTAGTAACATAATAGGTTCCTGTATTGAGGAATTTTCATTCGAAGATTCAATCTTTGGTCATTAAAACACTCTTCGCGACTTCATAGGTAACTCGAATAAGTTAAACCCAATACTCTCATTTTTTTTCATGGATTCCATCTTTATACATTAAAAAGGTCTACTGACATAATAGGTACATTGATTGAGATAATTTCGTTCAAAGATTCAATCTTTACTCATTAAAACACGCTTCGTGACGTCAAAGGGAACTCAAATAACTTTAACTCAAAACTCGTAGTTCTTTACAAATATTCAATCTTTATACATTAAAAAGGTCTAGTGACATAATAGGTACCTTGATTGAGGTAATTTCATTCAAAGATTCAATATTTACTCTTTAAAACACTCTTTGAGACGTCGCAGGGAACTCGAATATGTTTAACTCAAAACTCTCATTTTCTTTCAAGGCTTGAACCTTTATACATTAAAAAGGTCTAGTGACATAATAAGTACCTCTATTGAGGTAATTTCATACAAAGATTCAATCCTTACGCGTTAAAACACTATTCGGGACGTCATAGGGAACTCAGATAGGTTCAACTCATAACGCTCATTTCTTTTTAAAGATTCAATCTTTATATATAAATGGTCCAGGGACAAAATAAGTCCCTTGATTCAAGTAATTTCAATCAAAGATTCAATCTTTACTCGTTCAAATACTCTTCGGGATGTCATAGGGAACTCGAATAAGTTTAACTCAAAACAGTCATTTTCTTTCCAAGATTCAATCTTTATACATTAAAAAGGTCTTGTAACATAATAGGTACCTTTACTACGGTATTTTCATTCAAAGATTCATTATTTAGTCATTAAAACACTGTTCACGACTTCATAGGTAAATCGAATAAGTTGAACTCAGAACTATCATTTTATTCCAAAGATTCAATCTTTAGACATTAAAAAGGTCTAGTAACATAATAGGTACCTTTATTGAGGTGTTTTCATTCAAAGATTCAATCTTTATTCATTAAAACACTCTTCGCGACTTCATAGGTAACTCGAATAAGTTAAACTTAAAACTCTCACTTTCTTTCCAAGATTCAATCTTTGTACATTAAAAAGGTCTAGTGACATAATAGCTACCTTGATTGAGGTAATTACATTCAAAGATTCAATCTTTACTTATTAAAACACTCTTCGTGACGTCAAAGGGAACTCGAATAACTTTAACTCAAAACTCTCATTTCTTTTCAAAGATTCAATCTTTATACAATTAAAATTTCTAGTGACTTAATAGGTACCTCGATTGAGGTAATTTCATTCAAAGATTCAATCTTTATTCATTAAAACACTCTTCGGGATGTCAAAAGGAACTCGAATAAGTTTAACTCAAAACTCTAATTTTCTTTCAAAGATTCAATCTTTATACATCAAAAAGATCTAGTAACATAATAGGTTCCTGTATTGAGGAATTTTCATTCGAAGATTCAATCTTTGGTCATTAAAACACTCTTTGCGACTTCATAGGTAACTCGAATAAGTTAAACTCAATACTCTCATATTTTTCAAAGATTCCATCTTTATACATTAAAAAGGTCTACTGACATAATAGGTACATTGATTGAGATAATTTCGTTCAAAGATTCAATCTTTACTCATTAAAACACGCTTCGTGACGTCAAAGGGAACTCAAATAACTTTAACTCAAAACTCGTAGTTCTTTACAAATATTCAATCTTTATACATTAAAAAGGTCTAGTGACATAATAGGTACCTTGATTGAGGTAATTTCATTCAAAGATTCAATATTTACTCTTTAAAACACTCTTCGAGACGTCGCAGGGAACTCGAATATGTTTAACTCAAAACTCTCATTTTCTTTCAAAGCTTGAACCTTTATACATTAAAATGGTCTAGTGACATAATAAGTACCTCTATTGAGGTAATTTTATACAAAGATTCAATCCTTACACGTTAAAACACTATTCGGGACGTCATAGGGAACTCGGATAGGTTCAACTCATAACGCTCATTTCTTTTTAAAGATTCAATCTTTATATATAAAAGGTCCAGGGACAAAATAAGTCCCTTGATTCAAGTAATTTCAATCAAAGATTCAATCTTTACTCGTTGAAATACTCTTCGGGATGTCATAGGGAACTCGAATAAGTTTAACTCAAAATAGTCATTTTCGTTCCAAGATTCAATCTTTATACATTAAAAAGATCTTGTAACATAATAGGTACCTTTACTACGGTATTTTCATTCAAAGATTTATTCAGTCATTAAAACACTGTTCACGACTTCATAGGTAAATCGAATAAGTTGAACTCAGAACTATCATTTTATTCTAAAGATTCAATCTTTAGACATTAAAAAGGTCTAGTAACATAATAGGACACCTTTATTAAGGTGTTTTCATTCAAAGATTCAATCTTTATTCATTAAAACACTCTTCGCGACTTCATAGGTAACTCGAATAAGTTAAACTCAAAACTCTCACTTTCTTTCCAAGATTCAATCTTTGTACATTAAAAAGGTCTAGTGACATAATAGCAACCTTGATTGAGGTAATTACATTCAAAGATTCAATATTTACTCATTAAAACACTCTTTGGGACGTTACAGGGAACGTGAATAAGTTTAACTCAAAACTCTCATTTTCTTTCAAAGATACAGTCTTTATACAATAAAAAGGTCTACTAACAAAATAAGTACCTTTATTGGGGTAGTTTCATTCAAAGATTCAATCTTTAGTCATTAAAACACTCTTCGCAACTTCATATGTAACTCGAATAAGTTGAACTCAAAACTCTCATGTTCTTTCAAAGATTCAATCTTTATACATTAAAAAGGTTTAGTGACAGAATAGGTACCTTGATTGAGGTAATTTCATTCAAAGATTCAATCTTTGCTCTTTAAAACACTCTTCGTGACGTCAAAGGGAACTTGAATAACTTTAACTCGGAACACTCATTTCTTTTCAAAACGTCAATCTTTATAAATTAAAAAGGTCTAGTGATGTAATAGCTACCTTGATTGAGGTAAGTTCATTCAATGATTCAATATTTACTCATTAAGACACTCTTCGGGACGTTACAGGGAACTCGAATAAGTTTAACTCAAAAATCTCATTTTCTTTCAAAGATTCAATCTTTATACATTGGGAAGGTCTAGTAACAGAATTGGTACCTTTATTGTGGTATTTTTCATTCAAAGATTCCATCTTCAGTCATTAAAACACTCTTCGCGATTTCATAGGTAACTCGAATAAGTTAAACTCAAAACACTCATTTTCTTTCAAAGATTCAATCTTTATACATTACAAAGGTCTAGTGGTAGAATAGGTACCTTGATTGAGGTAATTTCATTTAAAGATTCAATCTTTACTCATTAAAACACTCTTCGTGACGTCAAAGGGAACTCGAATAACTTTAACTCAAAACTCTCATTTCTTTTCAAAGATTCAATCTTTATATAATAAAAATTTCAAGTGACTTAATAGGTACCTCGATAGAGGTATTTTCATTCAAAGATTCAATCTTTATTCATTAAAACACTCTTCGGGATTTCAAAAGGAACTCGAATAAGTTTAACTCAAAACTCTAATTTTCTTTCAAGGATTCAATCTTTATACATCAAAAAGATCTAGTAACATAATAGGTTCCTGTATTGAGGAATATTCATTCGAAGATTCAATCGTTGGTCATTAAAACACTCTTCGCGACTTCATAGGTAACTCGAATAAGTTAAACTCAATACTCTCATTTTTTTCAAAGATACCATCTTTATTCATTAAAAAGGTCTACTGACATAATAGGTACATTGATTGAGATAATTTCATTCAAAAATTCAATCTTTACTCATTAAAACACGCTTCGTGACGTCAAAGGGAACTCAAATAACTTTAACTCAAAACTCGTAGTTCTTTACAAATATTCAATCTTTATACATTAAAAAGGTCTAGTGATATAATAGGTACCTTGATTGAGGTAATTTCATTCAAAGATTCAATATTTACTCTTTAAAACACTCTTCGAGACGTCGCAGGGAACTCGAATATGTTTAACTCAAAACTCTCATTTTCTTTCAAAGCTTGAACCTTTATACATTAAAAAGGTCTAGTGACATAATAAGTACCTCTATTGAGGTAATTCCATACAAAGATTCAATCCTTACGCGTTAAAACACTATTCGGGACATCATAGGGAACTTGGATAGGTTCAACTCACAACGCTCATTTCTTTTTAAAGATTCAATCTTTATATATAAAAGGTCCAGGGACAAAATAAGTCCCTTGATTCAAGTTATTTCAATCAAAGATTCAATCTTTACTCGTTGAAATACTCTTCGGGATGTCATAGGGAACTCGAATAAGTTTAACTCAAAACAGTCATTTTCTTTCCAAGATTCAATCTTTATACATTAAAAAGGTCTTGTAACATAATAGGTACCTTTACTACGGTATTTTCATTCAAAGATTCATTATTTAGTCATTAAAACACTGTTCACGACTTCATAGGTAAATCGAATAAGTTGAACTCAGAACTATCATTTTATTCCAAAGATTCAATCTTTAGACATTAAAAAGGTCTAGTAACATAATAGGTACCTTTATTGAGGTGTTTTCATTCAAAGATTCAATCTTTATTCATTAAAACACTCTTCGCGACTGCATAGGTAACTCGAATAAGTTAAACTCAAAACTCTCACTTTCTTTCCAAGATTCAATCTTTGTACACTAAAAAGTTCTAGTGACGTAATAGCTAACTTGATTGAGATAATTACATTCAAAGATTCAATATTTACTCATTAAAACACCCTTTGGGACGTTACAGGGAACGTGAATAAGTTTAACTCAAAACTCTCATTTTCTTTCAAAGATACAGTCTTTATACATTAAAAAGGTCTACTAACAAAATAAGTACCTTTATTGAGGTAGTTTCATTCAAAGATTCAATCATTAGTCATTAAAACACACTTCGCAACTTCATAGGTAACTCGAATAAGTTGAACTCAAAACTTTCATGTTCTTTCAAAGATTCAATCTTTATACATTAAAAAGGTTTAGTAACAGAATAGGTACCTTGATTGAGGTAATTTCATTCAAAGATTCAATCTTTACTCATTAAAACACTCTTCGTGACGTCAAAGGGAACTTGAATAACTTTAACTCGGAACGCTCATTTCTTTTCAAAACGTCAATCTTTATAAATTAAAAAGGTCTAGTGATGTAATAGCTACCTTGATTGAGGTAATTTCATTCAATGATTCAATCTTTACTCATTAAGACATTCTTCGGGACGTTACAGGGAACTCGAATAAGTTTAACTCAAAAATCTCATTTTCTTTCAAAGATTCAATCTTTATACATTGGGAAGGTCTAGTAAGAATTGGTACCTTTATTGTGGTATTTTTCATTCAAAGATTCCATCTTCAGTCATTAAAACACTCTTCGCGATTTCATAGGTAACTCGAATAAGTTAAACTCAAAACACTCATTTTCTTTCAAAGATTCAATCTTTATACATTACAAAGGTCTAGTGGTAGAATAGGTACATTGATTGAGGTAATTTCATTCAAAGATTCAATCTTTACTCATTAAAACACTCTTCGTGACGTCAAAGGGAACTCGAATAACTTTAACTCAAAACTCTCATTTCTTTTCAAAGATTCAATCTTTATACAATAAAAACTTCTAATGACTTAATAGGTACCTCGATTGAGGTAATTTCATTCAAAGATTCAATCTTTATTCATTACAACACTCTTCGGGATGTCAAAAGGAACTCGAATAAGTTTAACTCAAAACTCTAATTTTCTTTCAAAGATTCAATCTTTATATATCAAAAAGATCTAGTAACATAATAGGTTCCTGTATTGAGGAATTTTCATTCGAAGATTCAATCTTTGGTCATTAAAACACTCTTCGCGACTTCATAGGTAACTCGAATAAGTTAAACTCAATACTCTCATTTTTTTTCAAAGATTCCATCTTTATACATTAAAAAGGTCTACTGACATAATAGGTACATTGATTGAGATAATTTCGTTCAAAGATTCAATCTTTACTCATTAAAACACGCTTCGTGACGTCAAAGGGAACTCAAATAACTTTAACTCAAAACTCGTAGTTCTTTACAAATATTCAATCTTTATACTTTAAAAAGGTCTAGTGACATAATAGGTACCTTGATTGAGGTAATTTCATTCAAGGATTCAATATTTACTCTTTAAAACACTCTTCGAGACGTCGCAGGGAACTCGAATATGTTTAACTCAAAACTCTCATTTTCTTTCAAAGCTTGAAATTTTATACATTAAAAAGGTCTAGTGACATAATAAGTACCTCTATTGAGGTAATTTCATACAAAGATTCAATCCTTACGCGTTAAAACACTATTCGGGACGTCATAGGGAATTCAGATAGGTTCAACTCATAATGCTCATTTCTTTTTAAATATTCAATCTTTATATATAAAAGGTCCAGGGACAAAATAAGTCCCTTGATTCAAGTAATTTCAATCAAAGATTCAATCTTTACTCGTTGAAATACTCTTCGGGATGTCATAGGGAACTCGAATAAGTTTAACTCAAAACAGTCATTTTCTTTCCAAGATTCAATCTTTATACATTAAAAAGGTCTTGTAACATAATAGGTACCTTTACTACGGTATTTTCATTCAAAGATTCATTATTTAGTCATTAAAACACTGTTCACGACTTCATAGGTAAATCGAATAAGTTGAACTCAGAACTATCATTTTATTCCAAAGATTCAATCTTTAGACATTAAAAAGGTCTAGTAACATAATAGGTACCTTTATTGAGGTGTTTTCATTCAAAGATTCAATCTTTATTCATTAAAACACTCTTCGCGACTTCATAGGTAACTCGAATAAGTTAAACTTACAACTCTCACTTTCTTTCCAAGATTCAATCTTTGTACATTAAAAAGGTCTACTGACATAATAGCTACCTTGATTGAGGTAATTACATTCAAAGATTCAATCTTTACTCATTAAAACACTCTTCGTGACGTCAAAGGGAACTCGAATAACTTTAACTCAAAACTCTCATTTCTTTTCAAAGATTCAATCTTTATACAATAAAAATATCTAGTGACTTAATAGGTACCTCGATTGAGGTAATTTCATTCAAAGATTCAATCTTTATTCATTAAAACACTCTTCGGGATGTCAAAAGGAACTCGAATAAGTTTAACTCAAAACTCTAATTTTCTTTCAAAGATTCAATCTTTATACATCAAAAAGATCTAGTAACATAATAGGTTCCTGTATTGAGGAATTTTCATTCGAAGATTCAATCTTTGGTCATTAAAACACTCTTCGCGACTTCATAGGTAACTCGAATAAGTTAAACTCAATACTCTCATTTTTTTTCAAAGATTCCATCTTTATACATTAAAAAGGTCTACTGACATAATAGGTACATTGATTGAGATAATTTCGTTCAAAGATTCAATCTTTACTCATTAAAACACGCTTCGTGATGTCAAAGGGAACTCAAATAACTTTAACTCAAAACTCGTAGTTCTTTACAAATATTCAATCTTTATACATTAAAAAGGTCTAGTAACATAATAGGTACCTTGATTGAGGTTATTTCATTCAAAGATTCAATATTTACTCTTTAAAACACTCTTCGAGACGTCGCAGGGAACTCGAATATGTTTAACTCAAAACTCTCATTTTCTTTCAAAGCTTGAACCTTTATACATTAAAAAGGTCTAGTGACATAATAAGTAACTCTATTGAGGTAATTTCATACAAAGATTCAATCCTTACGCGTTAAAACACTATTCGGGACGTCATAGGGAACTCGGATAGGTTCAACTCATAACGCTCATTTCTTTTTAAAGATTCAATCTTTATATATAAAAGGTCCAGGGACAAAATAAGTCCCTTGATTCAAGTAATTTCAATCAAAAATTCAATCTTTACTCGTTGAAATACCCTGCGGGATGTCATAGGGAACTCGAATAAGTTTAACTCAAAACAGTCATTTTCTTTCCAAGATTCAATCTTTATACATTAAAAAGGTCTTGTAACATAATAGGTACCTTTACTACAGTATTTTCATTCAAAGATTCAATATTTAGTCATTAAAACACTGTTCACGACTTCATAGGTAAATCGAATAAGTTGGACTCAGAACTATCATTTTATTCCAAAGATTCAATCTTTAGACATTCAAAAGGTCTAGTAACATAATAGGTACCTTTATTGAGGTGTTTTCATTCAAAGATTCCATCTTTGTTCATTAAAACACTCTTCGCGACTTCATAGGTAACTCGAATAAGTTAAACTCAAAACTCTCACTTTCTTTCCAAGATTCAATCTTTGTACATTAAAAAGGTCTAGTGACATAATAGCTACCTTGATTGAGGTAATTACATTCAAAGATTCAATATTTCCTCATTAAAACACTCTTTGGGACGTTACAGGGAACGTGAATAAGTTTAACTCAAAACTCTCATTTTCTTTCAAAGATACAGTCTTTATACATTAAAAAGGTCTACTAACAAAATAAGTACCTTTATTGAGGTAGTTTCATTCAAAGATTCAATCTTTAGTCATTAAAACACTCTTCGCAACTTCATAGGTAACTCGAATAAGTTGAAGTCAAAACTCTCATGTTCTTTCAAAGATTCAATCTTTATACATTAAAAAGGTTTAGTGACAGAATAGGTACCTTGATTGAGGTAATTTCATTCAAAGATTCAATCTTTACTCATTAAAACACTCTTCGTGACGTCAAAGGGAACTTGAATAACTTTAACTCGGAACACTCATTTCTTTTCAAAACGTCAATCTTTATAAATTAAAAAGGTCTAGTGATGTAATAGCTACCTTGATTAAGGTAATTTCATTCAATGATTCAATCTTTACTCATTAAGACACTCTTCGGGACGTTACAGGGAACTCGAATAAGTTTAACTCAAAAATCTCATTTTCTTTCAAAGATTCAATCTTTATACATTGGGAAGGTCTAGTAACAGAATCGGTACCTTTATTGTGGTATTTTTCATTCAAAGATTCCATCTTCAGTCATTAAAACACTCTTCGCGATTTCATAGGTAACTCGAATAAGTTAAACTCAAAACACTCATTTTTTTACAAAGATTCAATCTTTATACATTACAAAGGTCTAGTGGTAGAATAGGTACCTTGGTTGAGGTAATTTCATTCAAAGATTCAATCTTTACTCATTAACACACTCTTCGTGACGTCAAAGGGAACTCGAATAACTTTAACTCAAAACTCTCATTTCTTTTCAAAGATTCAATCTTTATACAATAAAAATTTCTAGTGAGTTAATAGGTACCTCGATTGAGGGAATTTCATTCAAAGATTCAATCTTTATTCATTAAAACACTCTTCGGGATGTCAAAAGGAACTCGAATAAGTTTAACTCAAAACTCTAATTTTCTTTCAAAGATTCAATCTTTATACATCAAAAAGATCTAGTAACATAATAGGTTCCTGTATTGAGGAATATTCATTCGAAGATTCAATCTTTGGTCATTAAAACACTCTTCGCGACTTCATGGGTAACTCGAATAAGTTAAACTCAATACTCTCATTTTTTTTCAAAGATTCCATCTTTATTCATTAAAAAGGTCTATTGACATAATAGGTACATTGATTGAGATAATTTCATTCAAAGATTCAATCTTTACTCATTAAAACACGCTTCGTGACGTCAAAGGGAACTCAAATAACTTTAACTCAAAACTCGTAGTTCTTTACAAATATTCAATCTTTATACATTAAAAAGGTCTAGTGACATAATAGGTACCTTGATTGACGTAATTTCATTCAAAGATTCAATATTTACTCTTTAAAACACTCTTCGAGATGTCGCAGGGAACTCGAATATGTTTAACTCAAAACTCTCATTTTCTTTCAAAGCTTGAACCTTTATACATTAAAAAGGTCTAGGGACATAATAAGTACCTCTATTGAGGTAATTTCATACAAAGATTCAATCCTTACGCGTTAAAACACTATTCGGGACGTCATAGGGAACTCGGATAGGTTCAACTCATAACGCTCATTTCATTTTAAAGATTCAATCTTTATATATAAAAGGTCCAGGGACAAAATAAGTCCCTTGATTCAAGTAATTTCAATGAAAGATTCAATCTTTACTCGTTGAAATACTCTTCGGGATGTCATAGGGAACTCGAATAAGTTTAACTCAAAAGAGTCATTTTCTTTCCAAGATTCAATCTTTATACATTAAAAAGGTCTTGTAACATAATAGGTACCTTTACTACGGTATTTTCATTCAAAGATTCATTATTCAGTCATTAAAACACTGTTCACGACTTCATAGGTAAATCGAATAAGTTGAACTCAGAACTATCATTTTATTCCAAAGATTCAATCTTTAGACATTAAAAAGGTCTAGTAACATAATAGGTACCTTTATTGAGGTGTTTTCATTCAAAGATTCAATCTTTATTCATTAAAACACTCTTCGCGACTTCATAGGTAACTCGAATAAGTTAAACTCAAAACTCTCACTTTCTTTCCAAGATTCAATCTTTGTACATTAAAAAGGTCTAGTGACATAATAGCAACCTTGATTGAGGTAATTACATTCAAAGATTCAATATTTACTCATTAAAACACTCTTTGGGACGTTACAGGGAACGTGAATAAGTTTAACTCAAAACTCTCATTTTCTTTCAAAGATACAATCTTTATACATTAAAAAGGTCTACTAACAAAATAAGTACCTTTATTGAGGTAGTTTCATTCAAAGATTCGATCTTTAGTCATTAAAACACTCTTCGTAACTTCATAGGTAACTCGAATAAGTTGAACTCAAAACTCTCATTTTTTTCAAAGATTCAATCTTTATACATTAAAAAGGTTTAGTGACAGAATAGGTATCTTGATTGAGGTAATTTCATTCAAAGATTCAATCTTTACTCATTAAAACACTCTTCGTGACGTCAAAGGGAACATGAATAACTTTAACTCGGAACACTCATTTCTTTTCAGAACGTCAATCTTTATAAATTAAAAAGGTCTAGTGATGTAATAGCTACCTTGATTGAGGTAATTTCATTCAATGATTCAATCTTTACTCATTAAGACACTCTTCGGGACGTTACAGGGAACTCGAATAAGTTTAACTCAAAAATCTCATTTTCTTTCAAAGATTCAATCTTTATACATTGGGAAGGTCTAGTAACAGAATTGGTACCTTTATTGTGGTATTTTTCATTCAAAGATTCCATCTTTATACATTACAAAGGTCTAGTGGTAGAATAGGTACCTTGATTGAGGTAATTTAATTCAAAGATTCAATCTTTACTCATTAAAACACTCTTCGTGACGTCAAACGGAACTCGAATAACTTTAACTCAAAACTCTCATTTCTTTTCAAAGATTCAATCTTTATACAATAAAAATTTCTAGTGACTTAATAGGTACCTCGATTGAGGTAATTTCATTCAAAGATTCAATCTTTATTCATTAAAACAGTCTTCGGGATGTCAAAAGGAACTCGAATAAGTTTAACTCAAAACTCTAATTTTCTTTCAAAGATTCAATCTTTATACATCAAAAAGATCTAGTAACATAATAGGTTCCTGTATTGAGGAATTTTCATTCGAAGATTCAATCTTTGGTCATTAAAACACTCTTCGCGACTTCATAGGTAACTCGAATAAGTTAAACTCAATACTCTCATTTTTTTTCAAAGATTCCATCTTTATACATTAAAAAGGTCTACTGACATAATAGGTACATTGATTGAGATAATTTCGTTCAAAGATTCAATCTTTACTCATTAAAACACGCTTCGTGATGTCAAAGGGAACTCAAATAACTTTAACTCAAAACTCGTAGTTCTTTACAAATATTCAATCTTTATACATTAAAAAGGTCTAGTGACATAATAGGTATCTTGATTGAGGTAATTTCATTCAAAGATTCAATATTTACTCTTTAAAACACTCTTCGAGACGTCGCAGGGAACTCGAATATGTTTAACTCAAAACTCTCATTTTCTTTCAAAGCTTGAACCTTTATACATTAAAAAGGTCTAGTGACATAATAAGTAACTCTATTGAGGTAATTTCATACAAAGATTCAATCCTTACGCGTTAAAACACTATTCGGGACGTCATAGGGAACTCGGATAGGTTCAACTCATAACGCTCATTTCTTTTTAAAGATTCAATCTTTATATATAAAAGGTCCAGGGACAAAATAAGTCCCTTGATTCAAGTAATTTCAATCAAAGATTCAATCTTTACTCGTTGAAATACTCTGCGGGATGTCATAGGGAACTCGAATAAGTTTAACTCAAAACAGTCATTTTCTTTCCAAGATTCAATCTTTATACATTAAAAAGGTCTTGTAACATAATAGGTACCTTTACTACGGTATTTTCATTCAAAGATTCAATATTTAGTCATTAAAACACTGTTCACGACTTCATAGGTAAATCGAATAAGTTGAACTCAGAACTATCATTTTATTCCAAAGATTCAATCTTTAGACATTAAAAAGGTCTAGTAACATAATAGGTACCGTTATTGAGGTGTTTTCATTCAAAGATTCCATCTTTGTTCATTAAAACACTCTTCGCGACTTCATAGGTAACTCGAATAAGTTAAACTCAAAACTCTCACTTTCTTTCCAAGATTCAATCTTTGTACATTAAAAAGGTCTAGTGACATAATAGCTACCTTGATTGAGGTAATTACATTCAAAGATTCAATATTTCCTCATTAAAACACTCTTTGGGACGTTACAGGGAACGTGAATAAGTTTAACTCAAAACTCTCATTTTCTTTCAAAGATACAGTCTTTATACATTAAAAAGGTCTACTAACAAAATAAGTACCTTTATTGAGGTAGTTTCATTCAAAGATTCAATCTTTAGTCATTAAAACACTCTTCGCAACTTCGTAGGTAACTCGAATAAGTTGAAGTCAAAACACTAATGTTCTTTCAAAGATTCAATCTTTATACATTAAAAAGGTTTAGTGACAGAATAGGTACCTTGATTGAGGTAATTTCATTCAAAGATTCAATATTTACTCTTTAAAACACTCTTCGAGACGTCGCAGGGAACTCGAATATGTTTAACTCAAAACTCTCATTTTCTTTCAAAGCTTGAACCTTTATACATTAAAAAGGTCTAGTGACATAATAAGTAACTCTATTGAGGTAATTTCATACAAAGATTCAATCCTTACGCGTTAAAACACTATTCGGGACGTCATAGGGAACTCGGATAGGTTCAACTCATAATGCTCAATTTTTTTTAAAGATTCAATCTTTATATATAAAAGGTCCAGGGACAAAATAAGTCCCTTGATTCAAGTAATTTCAATCAAAGATTCAATCTTTACTCGTTGAAATACTCTGCGGGATGTCATAGGGAACTCGAATAAGTTTAACTCAAAACAGTCATTTTCTTTCCAAGATTCAATCTTTATACATTAAAAAGGTCTTGTAACATAATAGGTACCTTTACTATGGTATTTTCATTCAAAGATTCAATATTTAGTCATTAAAACACTGTTCACGACTTCATAGGTAAATCGAATAAGTTGAACTCAGAACTATCATTTTATTCCAAAGATTCAATCTTTAGACATTAAAAAGGTCTAGTAACATAATAGGTACCGTTATTGAGGTGTTTTCATTCAAAGATTCCATCTTTGTTCATTAAAACACTCTTCGCGACTTCATAGGTAACTCGAATAAGTTAAACTCAAAACTCTCACTTTCTTTCCAAGATTCAATCTTTGTACATTAAAAAGGTCTAGTGACATAATAGCTACCTTGATTGAGGTAATTACATTCAAAGATTCAATATTTCCTCATTAAAACACTCTTTGGGACGTTACAGGGAACGTGAATAAGTTTAACTCAAAACTCTCATTTTCTTTCAAAGATACAGTCTTTATACATTAAAAAGGTCTACTAACAAAATAAGTACCTTTATTGAGGTAGTTTCATTCAAAGATTCAATCTTTAGTCATTAAAACACTCTTCGCAACTTCGTAGGTAACTCGAATAAGTTGAAGTCAAAACTCTCATGTTCTTTCAAAGATTCAATCTTTATACATTAAAAAGGTTTAGTGACAGAATAGGTACCTTGATTGAGGTAATTTCATTCAAAGATTCAATCTTTACTCATTAAAACACTTTTCGTGAAGTCAAAGGGAACTTGAATAACTTTAACTCGGAACACTCATTTCTTTTCAAAACGTCAATCTTTATAAATTAAAAAGGTCTAGTGATGTAATAGCTACCTTGATTAAGGTAATTTCATTCAATGATTCAATCTTTACTCATTAAGACACTCTTCGGGACGTTACAGGGAACTCGAATAAGTTTAACTCAAAAATCTCATTTTCTTTCAAAGATTCAATCTTTATACATTGGGAAGGTCTAGTAACAGAATTGGTACCTTTATTGTGGTATTTTTCATTCAAAGATTCCATCTTCAGTCATTAAAACACTCTTCGCGATTTCATAGGTAACTCGAATAAGTTAAACTCAAAACACTCATTTTCTTACAAAGATTCAATCTTTATACATTACAAAGGTCTAGTGGCAGAATAGGTACCTTGATTGAGGTAATTTCATTCAAAGATTCAATCTTTACTCATTAACACACTCTTCGTGACGTCAAAGGGAACTCGAATAACTTTAACTCAAAACTCTCATTTCTTTTCAAAGATTTAATCTTTATACAATAAAAATTTCTAGTGAATTAATAGGTACCTCGATTGAGGAAATTTCATTCAAAGGTTCAATCTTTATTCATTAAAACACTCTTCGGGATGTCAAAAGGAACTCGAATAAGTTTAACTCAAAACTCTAATTTTCTTTCAAAGATTCAATCTTTATACATCAAAAAGATCTAGTAACATAATAGGTTCCTGTATTGAGGAATTTTCATTCGAAGATTCAATCTTTGGTCATTAAAACACTCTTCGCGACTTCATGGGTAACTCGAATAAGTTAAACTCAATACTCTCATTTTTTTTCAAAGATTCCATCTTTATTCATTAAAAAGGTCTACTGACATAATAGGTACATTGATTGAGATAATTTCGTTCAAAGATTCAATCTTTACTCATTAAAATACGCTTCGTGACGTCAAAGGGAACTCAAATAACTTTAACTCAAAACTCGTAGTTCTTTACAAATATTCAATCTTTATACATTAAAAAGGTCTAGTGACAAAATAGGTACCTTGATTGAGGTAATTTCATTCAAAGATTCAATATTTACTCTTTAAAACACTCTTCGAGACGTCGCAGGGAACTCGAATATGTTTAACTCAAAACTCTCATTTTCTTTCAAAGCTTGAACCTTTATACATTAAAAAGGTCTAGTGACATAATAAGTACCTCTATTGAGGTAATTTCATACAAAGATTCAATCCTTTCGCGTTAAAACACTAATCGGGACGTCATAGGGAACTCGGATAGGTTCAACTCATAACGCTCATTTCTTTTTAAAGATTCAATCTTTATATATAAAAGGTCCAGGGACAAAATAAGTCCCTTGATTCAAGTAATTTCAATCAAAGATTCAATCTTTACTCGTTGAAATACTCTTCGGGATGTCATAGGGAACTCGAATAAGTTTAACTCAAAAGAGTCATTTTCTTTCCAAGATTCAATCTTTATACATTAAAAAGGTCTTGTAACATAATAGGTACCTTTACTACGGTATTTTCATTCAAAGATTCATTATTTAGTCATTAAAACACTGTTCACGACTTCATAGGTAAATCGAATAAGTTGAACTCAGAACTATCATTTTATTCCAAAGATTCAATCTTTAGACATTAAAAAGGTCTAGGAACATAATAGGTACCTTTATTGAGGTGTTTTCATTCAAAGATTCAATCTTTATTCATTAAAACACTCTTCGCGACTTCATAGGTAACTCGAATAAGTTAAACTCAAAACTATCACTTTCTTTCCAAGATTCAATCTTTGTACATTAAAAAGGTCTAGTGACATAATAGCTACCTTGATTGAGGTAATTACATTCAAAGATTCAATATTTACTCATTAAAACACTCTTTGGGACGTTACAGGGAACGTGAATAAGTTTAACTAAAAACTCTCATTTTCTTTCAAAGATACAGTCTTTATACATTAAAAAGGTCTACTAACAAAATAAGTACCTTTATTGAGGTAGTTTCATTCAAAGATTCAATCTTTAGTCATTAAAACACTCTTCGCAACTTCATAGGTAACTCGAATAAGTTGAACTCAAAACTCTCATGTTCTTTCAAAGATTCAATCTTTATACATTAAAAAGGTTTAGTGACAGAATAGGTACCTTGATTGAGGTAATTTCATTCAAAGATTCAATCTTTACTTATTAAAACACTCTTCGTGACGTCAAAGGGAACTTGAATAACTTTAACTCGAAACACTCATTTCTTTTCAAAACGTCAATCTTTATAAATTAAAAAGATCTAGTGATGTAATGGCTACCTTGATTGAGGTAATTTCATTCAATGATTCAATCTTTACTCATTAAGACACTCTTTGGGACGTACAGGGAACTCGAATAAGTTTAACTCAAAAATCTCATTTTTTTTCAAAGATTCAATCTTTATACATTGGGAAGGTCTAGTAACAGAATTGGTACCTTTATTGTGGTATTTTTCATTCAAAGATTCCATCTTCAGTCATTAAAACACTCTTCGCGATTTCATAGGTAACTCGAATAAGTTAAACTCAAAACACTCATTTTCTTTCAAAGATTCAATCTTTATACATTACAAAGGTCTAGTGGTAGAATAGGTACCTTGATTGAGGTAATTTCATTCAAAGATTCAATCTTTACTCATTAAAACACTCTTTGTGACGTCAAAGGGAACTCGAATAACTTTAACTCAAAACTCTCATTTCTTTTCAAAGATTCAATCTTTATACAATAAAAATTTCTAGTGACTTAATAGGTACCTCGATTGAGGGAATTTCATTCAAAGATTCAATCTTTATTCATTAAAACACTCTTCGGGATGTCAAAAGGAACTCGAATAAGTTTAACTCAAAACTCTAATTTTCTTTCAAAGACTCAATCTTTATACATCAAAAAGATCTAGTAACATAATAGGTTCCTATATTGAGGAATTTTCATTCGAAGATTCAATCTTTGGTCATTAAAACACTCTTCGCGACTTCATAGGTAACTCGAATAAGTTAAACTCAATACTCTCATTTTTTTCAAAGATTCCATCTTTATACATTAAAAAGGTCTACAGACATAATAGGTACATTGATTGAGATAATTTCGTTCAAAGATTCAATCTTTACTCATTAAAACGCGCTTCGTGACGTCAAAGGGAACTCAAATAACTTTAACTCAAAACTCGTAGTTCTTTAAAGATATTCAATCTTTATACATTAAAAAGGTCTAGTGACACAATAGGTACCTTGATTGAGGTAATTTCATTCAAAGATTCAATATTTACTCTTTAAAACACTCTTCGAGACGTCGCAGGGAACTCGAATATGTTTAACTCAAAACTCTCATTTTCTTTCAAAGCTTGAACCTTTATACATTAAAAAGGTCTAGTGACATAATAAGTACCTCTATTGCGGTAATTTCATACAAAGATTCAATCCTTACGCGTTAAAACACTATTCGGGACGTCATAGGGAACTCGGATAGGTTCAACTCATAACGCTCATTTCTTTTTAAAGATTCAATCTTTATATATAAAAGGTCCAGGGACAAAATAAGTCCCTTGATTCAAGTAATTTCAATCAAAGATTCAATCTTTACTCGTTGAAATACTCTGCGGGATGTCATAGGGAACTCGAATAAGTTTAACTCAAAACAGTCATTTTCTTTCCAAGATTCAATCTTTATACATTAAAAAGGTCTTGTAACATAATAGGTACCTTTACTACGGTATTTTCATTCAAAGATTCATTATTTAGTCATTAAAACACTGTTCACGACTTCATAGGTAAATCGAATAAGTTGAACTCAGAACTATCATTTTATTCCAAAGATTCAATCTTTAGACATTAAAAAGGTCTAGTAACATAATAGGTACCTTTATTGAGGTGTTTTCATTCAAAGATTCAATCTTTATTCATTAAAACACTCTTCGCGACTTCATAGGTAACTCGAATAAGTTAAACTCAAAACTCTCACTTTCTTTCCAAGATTCAATCTTTGTACATTAAAAAGGTCTAGTGACATAATAGCTACCTTGATTGAGGTAGTTACATTCAAAGATTCAATATTTACTCATTAAAACACCCTTTGGGACGTTACAGGGAACGTGAATAAGTTTAACTCAAAACTCTCATTTTCTTTCAAAGATACAGTCTTTATACATTAAAAAGGTCGACTAACAAAATAAGTACCTTTATTGAGGTAGTTTCATTCAAAGATTTAATCTTTAGTCATTAAAACACTCTTCGCAACTTCATAGGTAACTCGAATAAGTTGAACTCAAAACTCTCATGTTCTTTCAAAGATTCAATCTTTATACATTAAAAAGGTTTAGTGACAGAATAAGTACCTTGATTGAGGTAATTTAATTCAAAGATTCAATCTTTACTCATTAAAACACTCTTCGTGACGTCAAAGGGAACTTGAATAACTTTAACTCGGAACACTCATTTCTTTTCAAAACATCAATCTTTATAAATTAAAAAGGTCTAGTGATGTAATAGCTACCTTGATTGAGGTAATTTCATTCAATGATTCAATCTTTACTCATTAAGACACTCTTCGGGACGTTACAGGGAACTCGAATAAGTTTAACTCAAAAATCTCATTTTCTTTCAAAGATTCAATCTTTATACATTGGGAAGGTCTAGTAACAGAATTGGTACCTTTATTGTGGTATTTTTCATTCAAAGATTCCATCTTCAGTCATTAAAACACTCTTCGCGATTTCATAGGTAACTCGAATAAGTTAAACTCAAAACACTCATTTTCTTTCAAAGATTCAATCTTTATACCTTACAAAGGTCTAGTGGTAGAATAGGTACCTTGATTGAGGTAATTTCATTCAAAGATTCAATCTTTACTCATTAAAACACTCTTCGTGACGTCAAAGGGAACTCGAATAACTTTAACCCAAAACTCTCATTTCTTTTCAAAGATTCAATCTTTATACAATAAAAATTTCTAGTGACTTAATAGGTACCTCGATTGAGGGAATTTCATTCAAAGATTCAATCTTTATTCATTAAAACACTCTTCGGGATGTCAAAAGGAACTCGAATAAGTTTAACTCAAAACTCTAATTTTCTTTCAAAGATTCAATCTTTATACATCAAAAAGATCTAGTAACATAATAGGTTCCTGTATTGAGGAATTTTCATTCGAAGATTCAATTTTTGGTCATTAAAACACTCTTCGCGACTTCATAGGTAACTCAAATAAGTTAAACTCAATACTCTCATTTTTTTCAAAGATTCCGTCTTTATACATTAAAAAGGTCTACTGACATAATAGGTACGTTGATTGAGATAATTTCGTTCAAAGATTCAATCTTTACTCAATAAAACACGCTTCGTGACGTCAAAGGGAACTCAAATAACTTTAACTCAAAACTCGTAGTTCTTTACAAATATTCAATCTTTATACATTAAAAAGGTCTAGTGACATAATAGGTACCTTGATTGAGGTAATTTCATTCAAAGATTCAATATTTACTCTTTAAAACACTCTTCGAGACGTCGCAGGGAACTCGAATATGTTTAACTCAAAACTCTCATTTTCTTTCAAAGCTTGAACCTTTATACATTAAAAAGGTCTAGTGACATAATAAGTACCTCTATTGAGGTAATCTCATACAAAGATTCAATCATTATGCGTTAAAACACTATTCGGGACGTCATAGGGAACTCGGATAGGTTCAACTCATAACGGTCATTTCTTTTTAAAGATTCAATCTTTATATATAAAAGGTCCAGGGACAAAATAAGTCCCTTGATTCAAGTAATTTCAATCAAAGATTCAATCTTTACTCGTTGAAATACTTTTCGGGATGACATAGGGAACTCGAATAAGTTTAACTTAAAACAGTCATTTTCTTTCCAAGATTCAATCTTTATACATTAAAAAGGTCTTGTAACATAATAGGTACCTTTACTACGGTATTTTCATTCAAAGATTCATTATTTAGTCATTAAAACACTGTTCACGACTTCATAGGTAAATCGAATAAGTTGAACTCAGAACTATCATTTTATCCCAAAGATTCAATCTTTAGACATTAAAAAGGTCTAGTAACATAATTGGTACCTTTATTGAGGTGCTTTCATTCAAAGATTCAATCTTTATTCATTAAAACACTCTTCGCGACTTCATAGGTAACTCGAATAAGTTAAACTCAAAACTCTCACTTTCTTTCCAAGATTCAATCTTTGTACATTAAAAAGGTCTAGTGACATAATAGCTACCTTGATTGAGCTAATTACATTCAAAGATTCAATATTTACTCATTAAAACACTCTTTGGGACGTTACAGGGAACGTTAATAAGTTTAACTCAAAACTCTCATTTTCTTTCAAAGATACAGTCTTTATACATTAAAAAGGTCTACTAACAAAATAAGTACCTTTATTGAGGTAGTTTCATTCAAAGATTCAATCTCTAGTCATTAAAACACTCTTCGCAACTTCATAGGTAACTCGAATAAGTTGAACTCAAAACTCTCATGTTCTTTCAAAGATTCAATCTTTATACATTAAAAAGGTTTAGTGACAGAATAGGTACCTTGATTGAGGTAATTTCATTCAAAGATTCAATCTTTACTCATTAAAACACTCTTCGTGACGTCAAAGGGAACTTGAATAACTTTAACTCGGAACACTCATTTCTTTTCAAAACGTCAATCTTTATAAATAAAAAAGGTCTAGTGATGTAATAGCTACCTTGATTGAGATAATTTCATTCAATGATTCAATCTGTACTCATTAAGACACTCTTCGGGACGTTACAGGGAACTCGAATAAGTTTAACTCAAAAATCTCATTTTCTTTCAAAGATTCAATCTTTATACATTGGGAAGGTCTAGTAACAGAATTGGTACCTTTATTGTAGTATTTTTCATTCAAAGATTCCATCTTCAGTCATTAAAACACTCTTCGCGATTTCATAGGTAACTCGAATAAGTTAAACTCAAAACACTCATTTTCTTTCAAAGATTCAATCTTTATACATTACAAAGGTCTAGTGGTAGAATAGGTACCTTGATTGAGGTAATTCCATTCAAAGATTCAATCTTTACTCATTAAAACACTCTTCGTGACGTCAAAGGGAACTCGAATAACTTTAACTCAAAACTCTCATTTCTTTTCAAAGATTCAATCTTTATACAATAAAAATTTCTAGTGACTTAATAGGTACCTCGATTGAGGTAATTTCATTCAAAGATTCAATCTTTATTCATTAAAACACTCTTCGGGATGTCAAAAGGAACTCGAATAAGTTTAACTCAAAACTCTAATTTTCTTTCAAAGATTCATTCTTTATACATCAAAAAGATCTAGTAACATAATAGGTTCCTGTATTGAGGAATTTTCATTTGAAGATTCAATTTTTGGTCATTAAAACAATCTTCGCGACTTCATAGGTAACTCGAATAAGTTAAACTCAATACTCTCATTTTTTTCAAAGATTCCATCTTTATACATTAAAAAGGTCTACTGACATAATAGGTACATTGATTGAGATAATTTCGTTCAAAGATTCAATCTTTATACATTAAAACACGCTTCGTGACGTCAAAGGGAACTCAAATAACTTTAACTCAAAACTCGTAGTTCTTTACAAATATTCAATCTTTATACATTAAAAAGGTCTAGTGACATAATAGGTACCTTGATTGAGGTAATTTCATTCAAAGATTCAATATTTACTCTTTAAAACACTCTTCGAGACATTGCAGGGAACTCGAATATATTTAACTCAAAACTCTCATTTTCTTTCAAAGCCTGAACCTTTATACGTTAAAAAGGTCTAGTGACATAATAAGTAGCTCTATTGAGGTAATTTCATACAAAGATTCAATCCTTACGCGTTAAAACACTATTCGGGACGTCATAGGGAACTCGGATAGGTTCAACTCATAACGCTCATTTCTTTTTTAAGATTCAATCTTTAAATATAAAAGGTCCAGGGACAAAATAAGTCCCTTGATTCAAGTAATTTCAATCAAATATTCAATCTTTACTCGTTGAAATACTCTTCGGGATGTCATAGGGAACTCGAATAAGTTTAACTCAAAACAGTCATTTTCTTTCCAAGATTCAATCTTTATACATTAAAAAGGTCTTGTAACATAATAGGTACCTTTACTACGGTATTTTCATTCAAAGATTCATTATTTAGTCATTAAAACACTGTTCACGACTTCATAGGTAAATCGAATAAGTTGAACTCAGAACTATCATTTTATTCCAAAGATTCAATCTTTAGACATTAAAAAGGTCTAGTAACATAATAGGTACCTTTATTGAGGTGTTTTCATTCAAAGATTCAATCTTTATTCATTAAAACACTCTTCGCGACTTCATAGGTAACTCGAATAAGTTAAACTCAAAACTCTCACTTTCTTTCCAAGATTCAATCTTTGTACATTAAAAAGGCCTAGTGACATAACAGCTACCTTGATTGAGGTAATTACATTCAAAGATTCATTATTTACTCATTCAAACACTCTTTGGGACGTTACAGGGAACGTGAATAAGTTTAACTCAAAACTCTCATTTTCTTTCAAAGATACAGTCTTTATACATTAAAAAGGTCTGCTAACAAAATAAGTACCTTTATTGAGGTAGTTTCATTCAAAGATTCAATCTTTAGTCATTAAAACTCTCTTCGCAACTTCATAGGTAACTCGAATAAGTTGAACTCAAAACTCTCACGTTCTTTCAAAGATTCAATCTTTATACATTAAAAAGGTTTAGTGACAGAATAGGTACCTTGATTGAGGTAATTTCGTTCAAAGATTCAATCTTTACTCATTAAAACACTCTTCGTGACGTCAAAGGGAACTTGAATAACTTTAACTCGAAACACTCATTTCTTTTCAAAACGTCAATCTTTATAAATTAAAATGGTCTAGTGATGTAATAGCTACCTTGATTCAGGTAATTTCATTCAATGATTCAATCTTTACTCATTAAGACACTCTTCGGGATGTTACAGGGAACTCGAATAAGTTTAACTCAAAAATCTCATTTTCTTTCAAAGATTTAATCTTTATATATTGGGAAGGTCTAGTAACAGAATTGGTACCTTTATTGTGGTATTTTTCATTCAAAGATTCCATCTTCAGTCATTAAAACACTCTTCGCGATTTCATAGGTAACTCGAATAAGTTAAACTCAAAACACTCATTTTCTTTCAAAGATTCAATCTTTATACATTACAAAGGTCTAGTGGTAGAATAGGTACCATGATTGAGGTAATTTCATTCAAAGATTCAATCTTTACTCATTAAAACACTCTTCGTGACGTCAAAGGGAACTCGAATAACTTTAACTCAAAACTCTCATTTCTTTTCAAAGATTCAATCTTTATACAATAAAAATTTCTAGTGACTTAATAGGTACCTCGATTAAGGTAATTTCATTCAAAGATTCAATCTTTATTCATTAAAACACTCTTCGGGATGTCAAAAGGAACTCGAATAAGTTTAACTCAAAACTCTAATTTTCTTTCAAAGATTCATTCTTTATACATCAAAAAGATCTCGTAACATAATAGGTTCCTGTATTGAGGAATTTTCATTCGAAGATTCAATCTTTGGTCATTAAAACATTCTTCGCGACTTCATAGGTAACTCGAATAAGTTAAACTCAATACTCTCATTTTTTTCAAAGATTCCATCTTTATACATTAAAAAGGTCTACTGACATAATAGGTACATTGATTGAGATAATTTCGTTCAAAGATTCAATCTTTACTCATTAAAACACGCTTCGTGACGTCAAAGGGAACTCAAATAACTTTAACTCAAAACTCGTAGTTCTTTACAAATATTCAATCTTAATACATTAAAAAGGTCTAGTGACATAATAGGTACCTTGATTGAGGTAATTTCATTCAAAGATTCAATATTTACTCTTTAAAACACTCTTCGAGACGTCGCAGGGAACTCGAATATGTTTAACTCAAAACTCTCATTTTCTTTCAAAGCTTGAACCTTTATACATTAAAAAGGTCTAGTGACATAATAAGTACCTCTATTGAGGTAATTTCATACAAAGATTCAATCCTTATGCGTTAAAACACTATTCGGGACGTCATAGGGAACTCGGATAGGTTCAACTCATAACGCTCATTTCTTTTTAAAGATTCAATTTTTATATATAAAAGGTCCAGGGACAAAATAAGTCCCTTGATTCAAGTAATTTCAATGAAAGATTCAATCTTTACTCGTTGAAATACTCTTCGGGATGTCATAGGGAACTCGAATAAGTTTAACTCAAAAGAGTCATTTTCTTTCCAAGATTCAATCTTTATACATTAAAAAGGTCTTGTAACATAATAGGTACCTTTACTACGGTATTTTCATTCAGAGATTCATTATTCAGCCATTAAAACACTGTTCACGACTTCATAGGTAAATCGAATAAGTTGAACTCAGAACTATCATTTTATTCGAAAGATTCAATCTTTAGACATTAAAAAGGTCTAGTAACACAATAGGTACCTTTATTGAGGTGTTCTCATTCAAAGATTCAATCTTTATTCATTAAAACACTCTTCGCGACTTCATAGGTAACTCGAATAAGTTAAACTCAAAACTCTCACTTTCTTTCCAAGATTCAATCTTTGTATATTAAAAAGGTCTAGTGACATAATAGCAACCTTGATTGAGGTAATTACATTCAAAGATTCAATATTTACTCATTAAAACACTCTTTGGGACGTTACAGGGAACGTGAATAAGTTTAACTCAAAACTCTCATTTTCTTTCAAAGATACAGTCTTTATACATTAAAAAGGTCTACTAACAAAATAAGTACCTTTATTGAGGTAGTTTCATTCAAAGATTCGATCTTTAGTCATTAAAACACTCTTCGCAACTTCATAGGTAAGTCGAATAAGTTGAACTCAAAACTCTCAAGTTCTTTCAAAGATTCAATCTTTATACATTAAAAAGGTTTAGTGACAGAATAGGTACCTTGATTGAGGTAATTTCATTCAAAGATTCAATCTTTACTCATTAAAACACTCTTCGTGACGTCAAAGGGAACATGAATAACTTTAACTCGGAACACTCATTTCGTTTCAAAACGTCAATCTTTATAAATTAAAAAGGTCTAGTGATGTAATAGCTACCTTGATTGAGGTAATTTCATTTAATGATTCAATCTTTACTCATTAAGACACTCTTCGGGACGTTACAGGGAACTCGAATAAGTTTAACTCAAAAATCTCATTTTCTTTCAAAGATTCAATCTTTATACATTGGGAAGGTCTAGTAACAGAATTGGTACCTTTATTGTGGTATTTTTCATTCAAAGATTCCATCTTCAGTCATTAAAACACTCTTCGCGATTTCATAGGTAACTCGAATAAGTTAAACTCAAAACACTCATTTTCTTTCAAAGATTCAATCTTTATACATTACAAAGGTCTAGTGGTAGAATAGGTACCTTGATTGAGGTAATTTCATTCAAAGATTCAATCTTTACTCATTAAAACACTCTTCGTGACGTCAAACGGAACTCGAATAACTTTAACTCAAAACTCTCATTTCTTTTCAAAGATTCAATCTTTATACAATAAAAATTTCTAGTGACTTAATAGGTACTTCGATTGAGGTAATTTCATTCAAAGATTCAATCTTTATTCATTAAAACACTCTTCGGGATGTCAAAAGGAACTCGAATAAGTTTAACTCAAAACTCTAATTTTCTTTCAAAGATTCAATCTTTATGCATCAAAAAGATCTAGTAACATAATAGGTTCCTGTATTGAGGAATTTTCATTCGAAGATTCAATCTTTGGTCATTAAAACACTCTTCGCGACTTCATAGGTAACTCGAATAAGTTAAACTCAATACTCTCATTTTTTTTCAAAGATTCCATCTCTATACATTAAAAAGGTCTACTGACATAATAGGTACATTGATTGAGATAATTTCGTTCAAAGATTCAATCTTTACTCATTAAAACACGCTTCGTGACGTCAAAGGGAACTCAAATAACTTTAACTCAAAACTCGTAGTTCTTTACAAATATTCAATCTTTATACATTAAAAAGGTCTAGTGACATAATAGGTACCTTGATTGAGGTAATTTCATTCAAAGATTCAATATTTACTCTTTAAAACACTCTTCGAGACGTCGCAGGGAACTCGAATATGTTTAACTCAAAACTCTCATTTTCTTTCAAAGCTTGAACCTTTATACATTAAAAAGGTCTAGTGACATAATAAGTAACTCTATTGAGGTAATTTCATACAAAGATTCAATCCTTACGCGTTAAAACACTATTCGGGACGTCATAGGGAACTCGGATAGGTTCAACTCATAACGCTCATTTCTTTTTAAAGATTCAATCTTTATATATAAAAGGTCCAGGGACAAAATAAGTCCCTTGATTCAAGTAATTTCAATCAAAGATTCAATCTTTACTCGTTGAAATACTCTGCGGGATGTCATAGGGAACTCGAATAAGTTTAACTCAAAACAGTCATTTTCTTTCCAAGATTCAATCTTTATACATTAAAAAGGTCTTGTAACATAATAGGTACCTTTACTACGGTATTTTCATTCAAAGATTCAATATTTAGTCATTAAAACACTATTCACGACTTCATAGGTAAATCGAATAAGTTGAACTCAGAACTATCATTTTATTCCAAAGATTCAATCTTTAGACATTAAAAAGGTCTAGTAACATAATAGGTACCTTTATTGAGGTGTTTTCATTCAAAGATTCCATCTTTGTTCATTAAAACACTCTTCGCGACTTCATAGGTAACTCGAATAAGTTAAACTCAAAACTCTCACTTTCTTTCCAAGATTCAATCTTTGTACATTAAAAAGGTCTAGTAACATAATAGCTACCTTGATTGAGGTAATTACATTCAAAGATTCAATATTTCCTCATTAAAACACTCTTTGGGACGTTACAGGGAACGTGAATAAGTTTAACTCAAAACTCTCATTTTCTTTCAAAGATACAGTCTTTATACATTAAAAAGGACTACTAACAAAATAAGTACCTTTATTGAGGTAGTTTCATTCAAAGATTCAATCTTTAGTCATTAAAACACTCTTCGCAACTTCATAGGTAACTCGAATAAGTTGAAGTCAAAACTCTCATGTTCTTTCAAAGATTCAATCTTTATACATTAAAAAGGTTTAGTGACAGAATAGGTACCTTGATTGAGGTAATTTCATTCAAAGATTCAATCTTTACTCATTAAAACACTCTTCGTGACGTCAAAGGGAACTTGAATAACTTTAACTCGGAACACTCATTTCTTTTCAAAACGTCAATCTTTATAAATTAAAAAGGTCTAGTGATGTAATAGCTACCTTGATTAAGGTAATTTCATTCAATGATTCAATCTTTACTCATTAAGACACCCTTCGGGACGTTACAGGGAACTCGAATAAGTTTAACTCAAAAATCTCATTTTCTTTCAAAGATTCAATCTTTATACATTGGGAAGGTCTAGTGACAGAATTGGTACCTTTATTGTGGTATTTTTCATTCAAAGATTCCATCTTCAGTCATTAAAACACTCTTCGCGATTTCATAGGTAACTCGAATAAGTTAAACTCAAAACACTCATTTTCTTACAAAGATTCAATCTTTATACATTACAAAGGTCTAGTGGTAGAATAGGAACCTTGATTGAGGTAATTTCATTCAAAGATTCAATCTTTACTCATTAACACACTCTTCGTGACGTCAAAGGGAACTCGAATAACTTTGACTCAAAACTCTCATTTCTTTTCAAAGATTCAATCTTTATACAATAAAAATTTCTAGTGAGTTAATAGGTACCTCGATTGAGGGAATTTCATTCAAAGATTCAATCTTTATTCATTAAAACACTCTTCGGGATGTCAAAAGGAACTCGAATAAGTTTAACTCAAAACTCTAATTTTCTTTCAAAGATTCAATCTTTATACATCAAAAAGATCTAGTAACATAATAGGTTCCTGTATTGAGGAATTTTCATTCGAAGATTCAATCTTTGGTCATTAAAACACTCTTCGCGACTTCATGGGTAACTCGAATAAGTTAAACTCAATACTCTCATTTTTTTTCAAAGATTCCATCTTTATTCATTAAAAAGGTCTACTGACATAATAGGTACATTGATTGAGATAATTTCGTTCAAAGATTCAATCTTTACTTATTAAAACACGCTTCGTAACGTCAAAGGGAACTCAAATAACTTTAACTCAAAACTCGTAGTTCTTTACAAATATTCAATCTTTATACACTAAAAAGGTCTAGTGACATAATAGGTACCTTGATTGACGTAATTTCATTCAAAGATTCAATATTTACTCTTTAAAACACTCTTCGAGACGTCGCAGGGAACTCGAATATGTTTAACTCAAAACTCTCATTTTCTTTCAAAGCTTGAACCTTTATACATTAAAAAGGTCTAGTGACATAATAAGTACCTCTATTGAGGTAATTTCATACAAAGATTCAATCCTTACGCGTTAAAACACTATTCGGGACGTCAATGGGAACTCGGATAGGTTCAACTCATAACGCTCATTTCTTTTTAAAGATTCAATTTTTATATATAAAAGGTCCAGGGACAAAATAAGTCCCTTGATTCAAGTAATTTCAATGAAAGATTCAATCTTTACTCGTTGAAATACTCTTCGGGATGTCATTGGGAACTCGAATAAGTTTAACTCAAAAGAGTCATTTTCTTTCCAAGATTCAATTTTTATACATTAAAAAGGTCTTGTAACATAATAGGTACCTTTACTACGGTATTTTCATTCAGAGATTCATTATTCAGTCATTAAAACACTGTTCATGACTTCATAGGTAAATCGAATAAGTTGAACTCAGAACTATCATTTTATTCGAAAGATTCAATCTTTAGACATTAAAAAGGTCTAGTAACATAATAGGTACCTTTATTGAGGTGTTCTCATTCAAAGATTCAATCTTTATTCATTAAAACACTCTTCGCGACTTCATAGGTAACTCGAATAAGTTAAACTCAAAACTCTCACTTTCTTTCCAAGATTCAATCTTTGTACATTAAAAAGGTCTAGTGACATAATAGCAACCTTGATTGAGGTAATTACATTCAAAGATTCAATATTTACTCATTAAAACACTCTTTGGGACATTACAGGGAACGTGAATAAGTTTAACTCAAAACTCTCATTTTCTTTCAAAGATACAGTCTTTATACATTAAAAAGGTCTACTAACAAAATAAGTACCTTTATTGAGGTAGTTTCATTCAAAGATTCGATCTTTAGTCATTAAAACACTCTTCGCAACTTCATAGGTAACTCGAATAAGTTGAACTCAAAACTCTCATGTTCTTTCAAAGATTCAATCTTTATACATTAAAAAGGTTTAGTGACAGAATAGGTACCTTGATTGAGGTAATTTCATTCAAAGATTCAATCTTTACTCATTAAAACACTCTTCGTGACGTCAAAGGGAACATGAATAACTTTAACTCGGAACACTCATTTCTTTTCAAAACGTCAATCTTTATAAATTAAAAAGGTCTAGTGATGTAATAGCTACCCTGATTGAGGTAATTTCATTCAATGATTCAATCTTTACTCATTAAGACACTCTTCGGGACGTTACAGGGAACTCGAATAAGTTTAACTCAAAAATCTCATTTTCTTTCAAAGATTCAATCTTTATACATTGGGAAGGTCTAGTAACAGAATTGGTACCTTTATTGTGGTATTTTTCATTCAAAGATTCCATCTTCAGTCATTAAAACACTCTTCGCGATTTCATAGGTAACTCGAATAAGTTAAACTCAAAACACTCATTTTCTTTCAAAGATTCAATCTTTATACATTACAAAGGTCTAGTGGTAGAATAGGTCCCTTGATTGAGGTAATTTCATTCAAAGATTCAATCTTTACTCATTAAAACACTCTTCGTGACGTCAAACGGAACTCGAATAACTTTAACTCAAAACTCTCATTTCTTTTCAAAGATTCAATCTTTATACAATAAAAATTTCTAGTGACTTAATAGGTACCTCGATTGAGGTAATTTCATTCAAAGATTCAATCTTTATTCATTAAAACACTCTTCGGGATGTCAAAAGGAACTCGAATAAGTTTAACTCAAAACTCTAATTTTCTTTCAAAGATTCAATCTTTATACATCAAAAAGATCTAGTAACATAATAGGTTCCTGTATTGAGGAATTTTCATTCGAAGATTCAATCTTTGGTCATTAAAACACTCTTCGCGACTTCATAGGTAACTCGAATAAGTTAAACTCAATACTCTCATTTTTTTTCAAAGATTCCATCTTTATACATTAAAAAGGTCTACTGACATAATAGGTACATTGATTGAGATAATTTCGTTCAAAGATTCAATCTTTACTCATTAAAACACGCTTCGTGACGTCAAAGGGAACTCAAATAACTTTAACTCAAAACTCGTAGTTCTTTACAAATATTCAATCTTTATACATTAAAAAGGTCTAGTGACATAATAGGTACCTTGATTGAGGTAATTTCATTCAAAGATTCAATATTTACTCTTTAAAACACTCTTCGAGACGTCGCAGGGAACTCGAATATGTTTAACTCAAAACTCTCATTTTCTTTCAAAGCTTGAACCTTTATACATTAAAAAGGTCTAGTGACATAATAAGTAACTCTATTGAGGTAATTTCATACAAAGATTCAATCCTTACGCGTTAAAACACTATTCGGGACGTCATAGGGAACTCGGATAGGTTCAACTCATAACGCTCATTTCTTTTTAAAGATTCAATCTTTATATATAAAAGGTCCAGGGACAAAATAAGTCCCTTGATTCAAGTAATTTCAATCAAAGATTCAATCTTTACTCGTTGAAATACTCTACGGGATGTCATAGGGAACTCGAATAAGTTTAACTCAAAACAGTCATTTTCTTTCCAAGATTCAATCTTTATACATTAAAAAGGTCTTGTAACATAATAGGTACCTTTACTACGGTATTTTCATTCAAAGATTCAATATTTAGTCATTAAAACACTGTTCACGACTTCATAGGTAAATCGAATAAGTTGAACTCAGAACTATCATTTTATTCCAAAGATTCAATCTTTAGACATTAAAAAGGTCTAGTAACATAATAGGTACCTTTATTGAGGTGTTTTCATTCAAAGATTCCATCTTTGTTCATTAAAACACTCTTCGCGACTTCATAGGTAACTCGAATAAGTTAAACTCAAAACTCTCACTTTCTTTCCAAGATTCAATCTTTGTACATTAAAAAGGTCTAGTGACATAATAGCTACCTTGATTGAGGTAATTACATTCAAAGATTCAATATTTCCTCATTAAAACACTCTTTGGGACGTTACAGGGAACGTGAATAAGTTTAACTCAAAACTCTCATTTTCTTTCAAAGATACAGTCTTTATACATTAAAAAGGTCTACTAACAAAATAAGTACCTTTATTGAGGTAGTTTCATTCAAAGATTCAATCTTTAGTCATTAAAACACTCTTCGCAACTTCATAGGTAACTCGAATAAGTTGAAGTCAAAACTCTCATGTTCTTTCAAAGATTCAATCTTTATACATTAAAAAGGTTTCGTGACAGAATAGGTACCTTGATTGAGGTAATTTCATTCAAAGATTCAATCTTTACTCATTAAAACACTCTTCGTGAAGTCAAAGGGAACTTGAATAACTTTAACTCGGAACACTCATTTCTTTTCAAAACGTCAATCTTTATAAATTAAAAAGGTCTAGTGATGTAATAGCTACCTTGATAAAGGTAATTTCATTCAATGATTCAATCTTTACTCATTAAGACACTCTTCGGGACGTTACAGGGAACTCGAATAAGTTTAACTCAAAAATCTCATTTTCTTTCAAAGATTCAATCTTTATACATTGGGAAGGTCTAGTAACAGAATTGGTACCTTTATTGTGGTATTTTTCATTCAAAGATTCCATCTTCAGTCATTAAAACACTCTTCGCGATTTCATAGGTAACTCGAATAAGTTAAACTCAAAACACTCATTTTCTTACAAAGATTCAATCTTTATACATTACAAAGGTCTAGTGGTAGAATAGGTACCTTGATTGAGGTAATTTCATTCAAAGATTCAATCTTTACTCATTAACACACTCTTCGTGACGTCAAAGGGAACTCGAATAACTTTAACTCAAAACTCTCATTTCTTTTCAAAGATTCAATCTTTATACAATAAAAATTTCTAGTGACTTAATAGGTACCTCGATTGAGGGAATTTCATTCAAAGATTCAATCTTTATTCATTAAAACACTCTTCGGGATGTCAAAAGGAACTCGAATAAGTTTAACTCAAAACTCTAATTTTCTTTCAAAGATTCAATCTTTATACATCAAAAAGATCTAGTAACATAATAGGTTCCTGTATTGAGGAATTTTCATTCGAAGATTCAATCTTTGGTCATTAAAACACTCTTCGCGACTTCATAGGTAACTCGAATAAGTTAAACTCAATACTCTCATTTTTTTTCAAAGATTCCATCTTTATACATTAAAAAGGTCTACTGACATAATAGGTACATTGATTGAGATAATTTCGTTCAAAGATTCAATCTTTACTCATTAAAACACGCTTCGTGACGTCAAAGGGAACTCAAATAACTTTAACTCAAAACTCGTAGTTCGTTACAAATATTCAATCTTTATACATTAAAAAGGTCTAGTGACATAATAGGTACCTTGACTGACGTAATTTCATTCAAAGATTCAATATTTACTCTTTAAAACACTCTTCAAGACGTCGCAGGGAACTCGAATATGTTTAACTCAAAACTCTCATTTTCTTTCAAAGCTTGAACCTTTATACATTAAAAAGGTCTAGTGACATAATAAGTACCTCTATTGAGGTAATTTCATACAAAGATTCAATCCTTACGCGTTAAAACACTATTCGGGACGTCATAAGGAACTCGGATAGGTTCAACTCATAACGCTCATTTCTTTTTAAAGATTCAATCTTTATATATAAGAGGTCCAGGGACAAAATAAGTCCCTTGATTCAAGTAATTTCAATCAAAGATTCAATCTTTACTCGTTGAAATACTCTTCGGGATGTCATAGGGAACTCGAATAAGTTTAACTCAAAACAGTCATTTTCTTTCCAAGATTCAATCTTTATACATTAAAAAGGTCTTGTAACATAATAGGTACCTTTACTACGGTATTTTAATTCAAAGATTCATTATTTAGTCATTAAAACACTGTTCACGACTTCATAGGTAAATCGAATAAGTTGAACTCAGAACTATCATTTTATTCCAAAGATTCAATCTTTACACATTAAAAAGGTCTAGTAACATAATAGGTACCTTTATTGAGGTGTTTTCATTCAAAGATTCAATCTTTATTCATTAAAACACTCTTCGCGACTTCATAGGTAACTCGAATAAGTTAAACTCAAAACTCTCACTTTCTTTCCAAGATTCAATCTTTGTACATTAAAAAGGTCTAGTGACATAATAGCTACCTTGATTGAGGTAAGTACATTCAAAGATTCAATATTTACTCATTAAAACACTCTTTGGGACGTTACAGGGAACGTGAATAAGTTTAACTCAAAACTCTCATTTTCTTTCAAAGATACAGTCTTTATACATTAAAAAGGTCTACTAACAAAATAAGTACCTTTATTGAGGTAGTTTCATTCAAATATTCCATCTTTAGTCATTAAAACACTCTTCGCAACTTCATAGGTAACTCGAATAAGTTGAACTCAAAACTCTCATGTTCTTTCAAAGATTCAATCTTTTTACATTAAAAAGGTTTAGTGACAGAATAGGTACCTTGATTGAGGTAATTTCATTCAAAGATTCAATTTTTACTCATTAAAACACTCTTCGTGACGTCAAAGGGAACTTGAATAACTTTAACTCGGAACACTCATTTCTTTTCAAAACGTCAATCTTTATAAATAAAAAAGGTCTAGTGATGTAATAGCTATCTTGATTGAGGTAATTTCATTCAATGATTCAATCTTTACTCATTAAGACAATCTCCGGGACGTTACAGGGAACTCGAATAAGTTTAACTCAAAAATCTTATTTTCTTTCAAAGATTCAATCTTTATACATTGGGAAGGTCTAGTAACAGAATTGGTACCTTTATTGTGGTATTTTTCATTCAAAGATTCCATCTTCAGTCATTAAAACACTCTTCGCGATTTCATAGGTAACTCGAATAAGTTAAACTCAAAACACTCATTTTCTTTCAAAGATTCAATCTTTATACATTACAAAGGTCTAGTGGTAGAATAGGTACCTTGATTGAGGTAATTTCATTCAAAGATTGAATCTTTTCTCATCAAAACACTCTTCGTGACGTCAAAGGGAACTCGAATAACTTTAACTCAAAACTCTCATTTCTTTTCAAAGATTCAATCTTTATACAATAAAAATTTCTAGTGACTTAATAGGTACCTCGATTGAGGTAATTTCATTCAAAGATTCAATCTTTATTCATTAAAACACTCTTCGGGATGTCAAAAGGAACTCGAATAAGTTTAACTCAAAACTCTAATTTTCTTTCAAAGATTCAATCTTTATACATCAAAAAGATCTAGTAACAAAATAGGTTCCTGTATTGAGGAATTTTCATTCGAAGATTCAATCTTTGGTCATTAAAACACTCTTCACGACTTCATAGGTAACTCGAATAAGTTAAACTCAATACTCTCATTTTTTTTCAAAGATTCCATCTTTATACATTAAAAAGGTCTACTGACATAATAGGTACATTGATTGAGATAATTTCGTTCAAAGTTTCAATCTTTACTCATTAAAACACGCTTCGTGACGTCAAAGGGAACTCAAATAACTTTAACTCAAAACTCGTAGTTCTTTACAAATATTCAATCTTTATACATTAAAAAGGTCTAGTGACATAATAGGTACCTTGATTGAGGTAATTTCATTCAAAGATTCAATATTTACTCCTTAAAACTCTCTTCGAGATGTCGCAGGGAACTCGAATATGTTTAACTCAAAACTCTCATTTTCTTTCAAAGCTTGAACCTTTATACATTAAAAAGGTCTAGTGACATAATAAGTACCTCTATTGAGGTAATTTCATACAAAGATTCAATCCTTACGCGTTAAAACACTATTCGGGGCGTCATAGGGAACTCGGATAGGTTCAACTCATAACGCTCATTTCTTTTTAAAGATTCAATCTTTATATATAAAAGGTCCAGGGACAAAATAAGTCCTTGATTCAAGTAATTTCAATCAAAGATTCAATCTTTACTCGTTGAAATACTCTTCGGGATGTCATAGGGAACTCGAATAAGTTTAACTCAAAACAGTCATTTTCTTTCCAAGATTCAATCTTTATACATTAAAAAGGTCTTGTAACATAATAGGTACCTTTACTACGGTATTTTCATTCAAAGATTCATTATTTAGTCATTAAAACACTGTTCACGACTTCATAGGTAAATCGAATAAGTTGAACTCAGAACTATCATTTTATTCCAAAGATTCAATCTTTAGACATTAAAAAGGTCTAGTAACATAATAGGTACCTTTATTGAGGTGTTTTCATTCAAAGATTCAATCTTTATTCATTAAAACACTCTTCGCAACTTCATAGGTAACTCGAATAAGTTAAACTCAAAACTCTCACTTTCTTTCCAAGATTCAATCTTTGTACATTAAAAAGGTCTAGTGACATAACAACTACCATGAATGAGGTAATTACATTCAAAGATTCAATATTTACTCATTAAAACACTCTTTGGGACGTTACAGGGAACGTGAATAAGTTTAACTCAAAACTCTCATTTTCTTTCAAAGATACAGTCTTTATACATTAAAAAGGTCTACTAACAAAATAAGTACCTTTATTGAGGTAGTTTCATTCAAAGATTCAATCTTTAGTCATTAAAACACTCTTCGCAACTTCATAGGTAACTCGAATAAGTTGAACTCAAAACTCTCATGTTCTTTCAAAGATTCAATCTTTATACATTAAAAAGGTTTAGTGATAGAATAGGTACCTTGATTGAGGTAATTTCATTCAAAGATTCAATCTTTACTCATTAAAACACTCTTCGTGACGTCAAAGGGAACTTGAATAACTTTAACTCGAAACACTCATTTCTTTTCAAAACATCAATCTTTATAAATTAAAAAGGTCTAGCGATGTAATAGCTACCTTGATTGAGGTAATTTCATTCAATGATTTAATCTTTACTCATTAAGACACTCTTCGGGACGTTACAGGGAACTCGAATAAGTTTAACTCAAAAATCTCATTTTCTTTCAAAGATTCAATCTTTATACATTGGGAAGGTCTAGTAACAGAATTGGTACCCTTATTGTGGTATTTTTCATTCAAAGATTCCATCTTCAGTCATTAAAACACTCTTCGCGATTTCATAGGTAACTCGAATAAGTTAAACTCAAAACACTCATTTTCTTTCAAAGATTCAATCTTTATACATTACAAAGGTCTAGTGGTAGAATAGGTACCTTGATTGAGGTAATTTCATTCAAAGATTGAATATTTACTCATCAAAACACTCTTCGTGACGTCAAAGGGAACTCGAATAACTTTAACTCAAAACTCTCATTTCTTTTCAAAGATTCAATCTTTATACAATAAAAATTTCTAGTGACTTAATAGGTACCTCGATTGAGGTAATTTCATTCAAAGATTCAATCTTTATTCATTAAAACACTCTTCGGGATGTCAAAAGGAACTCGAATAAGTTTAACTCAAAACTCTAATTTTCTTTCAAAGATTCAATCTTTATACATCAAAAAGATCTAGTAACAAAATAGGTTCTTGTATTGAGGAATTTTCATTCGAACATTCAATCTTTGGTCATTAAAACACTCTTCGCGACTTCATAGGTAACTCGAATAAGTTAAACTCAATACTCTCATTTTTTTTCAAAGATTCCATCTTTATACATTAAAAAGGTCTACTGACATAATAGGTACATTGATTGAGATAATTTCGTTCAAAGATTCAATCTTTACTCATTAAAACACGCTTCGTGACGTCAAAGGGAACTCAAATAACTTTAACTCAAAACTCGTAGTTCTTTACAAATATTCAATCTTTATACATTAAAAAGGTCTAGTGACATAATAGGTACCTTGATTGAGGTAATTTCATTCAAAGATTCAATATTTACTCCTTAAAACTCTCTTCGAGATGTCGCAGGGAACTCGAATATGTTTAACTCAAAACTCTCATTTTCTTTCAAAGCTTGAACCTTTATACATTAAAAAGGTCTAGTGACATAATAAGTACCTCTATTGAGGTAATTTCATACAAAGATTCAATCCTTACGCGTTAAAACACTATTCGGGGCGTCATAGGGAACTCGGATAGGTTCAACTCATAACGCTCATTTCTTTTTAAAGATTCAATCTTTATATATAAAAGGTCCAGGGACAAAATAAGTCCTTGATTCAAGTAATTTCAATCAAAGATTCAATCTTTACTCGTTGAAATACTCTTCGGGATGTCATAGGGAACTCGAATAAGTTTAATTCAAAACAGTCATTTTCTTTCCAAGATTCAATCTTTATACATTAAAAAGGTCTAGTAACATAATAGGTACCTTTACTAAGGTATTTTCATTCAAAGATTCATTATTTAGTCATTAAAGCACTGTTCACGACTTCATAGGTAAATCGAATAAGTTAAACTCAGAACTATCATTTTATTCCAAAGATTCAATCTTTAGACATTAAAAAGGTCTAGTAACATAATAGGTACCTTTATTGAGGTGTTTTCATTCAAAGATTCAATCTTTATTCATTAAAACACTCTTCGCGACTTCATAGGTAACTCGAATAAGTTAAACTCAAAACTCTCACTTTCTTTCCAAGATTCAATCTTTGTACATTAAAAAGGTCTAGTGACATAATAGCTACCTTGATTGAGGTAATTACATTCAAAGATTCAATATTTACTCATTAAAACACCCTTTGGGACGTTACAGGGAACGTGAATAAGTTTAACTCAAAACTCTCATTTTCTTTCAAAGATACAGTCTTTATACATTAAAAAGGTCGACTAACAAAATGAGTACCTTTATTGAGGTTGTTTCATTAGAAGATTCAATCTTTAGTCATTAAAACACTCTTCGCAACTTCATAGGTAACTCGAATAAGTTGAACTCAAAACTCTCATGTTCTTTCAAAGATTCAATCTTTATACATTAAAAAGGTTTAGTGACAGAATAAGTACCTTGATTGAGGTAATTTAATTCAAAGATTCAATCTTTACTCATTAAAACACTCTTCGTGACGTCAAAGGGAACTTGAATAACTTTAACTCGGAACACTCATTTCTTTTCAAAACGTCAATCTTTATAAATTAAAAAGGTCTAGTGATGTAATAGCTACCTTGATTGAGGTAATTTCATTCAATGATTCAATCTTTACTTATTAAGACACTCTTCGGGACGTTACAGGGAACTCGAATAAGTTTAACTCAAAAATCTCATTTTCTTTCAAAGATTCAATCTTTATACATTGGGAAGGTCTAGTAACAGAATTGGTACCTTTATTGTGGTATTTTTCATTCAAAGATTCCATCTTCAGTCTTTAAAACACTCTTCGCGATTTCATGGGTAACTCGAATAAGTTAAACTCAAAACACTCATTTTCTTTCAAAGATTCAATCTTTATACATTACAAAGGTCTAGTGGTAGAATAGGTACCTTGATTGAGGTAATTTCATTCAAAGATTCAATCTTTACTCATTAAAACACTCTTCGTGACGTCAAAGGAAACTCGAATAACTTTAACCCAAAACTCTCATTTCTTTTCAAAGATTCAATCTTTATACAATAAAAATTTCTAGTGACTTGATAGGTACCTCGATTGAGGGAATTTCATTCAAAGATTCAATCTTTATTCATTAAAACACTCTTCGGGATGTCAAAAGGAACTCGAATAAGTTTAACTCAAAACTCTAATTTTCTTTCAAATATTCAATCTTTATACATCAAAAAGATCTAGTAACATAATAGGTTCCTGTATTGAGGAATTTTCATTCAAAGATTCAATTTTTGGTCATTAAAACACTCTTCGCGACTTCATAGGTAACTCAAATAAGTTAAACTCAATACTCTCATTTTTTTCAAAGATTCCATCTTTATACATTAAAAAGGTCTACTGACATAATAGGTACGTTGATTGAGATAATTTCGTTCAAATATTCAATCTTTACTCAATAAAACACGCTTCGTGACGTCAAAGGGAACTCAAATAACTTTAACTCAAAACTCGTAGTTCTTTACAAATATTCAATCTTTATACATTAAAAAGGTCTAGTGACATAATAGGTACCTTGATTGAGGTAATTTCATTCAAAGATTCAATATTTACTCTTTAAAACACTCTTCGAGACGTCGTAGGGAACTCGAATATGTTTAACTCAAAACTCTCATTTTCTTTCAAAGCTTGAACCTTTATACATTAAAACGGTCCAGTGACATAATAAGTACCTCTATTGAGGTAATTTCACACAAAGATTCTATCCTTACGCGTTAAAACACTATTTGGGACGTCATAGGGAACTCGGATAGGTTTAACTCATAACGCTCATTTCTTTTTAAAGATTCAATCTTTATATATAAAAGGTCCAGGGACAAAATAAGTCCCTTAATTTAAGTAATTTCAATCAAAGATTAAATCTTTACTGGTTGAAATACTCTTCGGGATGTCATTGGGAACTCGAATAAGTTTAACTCAAAACAGCCATTTTCTTTCCTAGATTCAATCTTAATATATTAAAAAGGTCTTGTAACATAAGAGGTACCTTTACTACGGTATTTTCATTCAAAGATTCATTATTTAGTCATTAAAACACTGTGCACGACTTCATAGGTAAATCGAATAAGTTGAACTCAGAACTATCATTTTATTCCAAAGATTCAATCTTTAGACATTAAAAAGGTCTAGTAACATAATAGGTACCTTTATTGAGGTGTTTTCATTCAAAGATTCAATCTTTATTCATTAAAACACTCTTCGCGACTTCATAGGTAACTCGAATAAGTTAAACTCAAAACTCTCACTTTCTTTCCAAGATTCAATCTTTGTACATTAAAAAGGACTAGTGACATAATAGCTACCCTGATTGAGGTAATTACATTCAAAGATTCAATATTTACTCATTAAAACACTCTTTGGGACGTTATAGGGAACGTGAATAAGTTTAACTCAAAACTCTCATTTTCTTTCAAAGATACAGTCTTTATACATTAAAAAGGTCTACTAACAAAATAAGTACCTTTATTGAGGTAGTTTCATTCAAAGATTCAATCTTTAGTCATTAAAACACTCTTCGCAACTTCATAGGTAACTCGAATAAGTTGAACTCAAAACTCACATGTTCTTTCAAAGATTCAATCTTTAAACATTAAAAAGGTTTAGTGACAGAATAGGTACCTTGATTGAGGTAATTTCATTCAAAGATTCAATCTTTACTCATTAAAACACTCTTCGTGACGTCAAAGGGAACTTGAATAACTTTAACTCGGAACACTCATTTCTTTTCAAAACGTCAATCTTTATAAATTAAAAAGGTCTAGTGATGTAATAGCTACCTTGATTGAGGTAATTTCATTCAATGATTCAATCTTTACTCATTAAGACACTCTTCGGGACGTTACAGGGAACTCGAATAAGTTTAACTCAAAAATCTCATTTTCTTTTAAAGATTCAATCTTTATACATTGGGAAGGTCTAGTAACAGAGTTGGTACCATTATTGTGGTATTTTTCATTCAAAGATTCCATCTTCAGTCATTTAAACACACTTCGCGATTTCATAGGTAACTCGAATAAGTTAAACTCAAAACACTTATTTTCTTTCAAAGATTCAATCTTAATACATTACAAAGGTTTAGTGGTAGAATAGGTACCTTGATTGAGGTAATTCCATTCAAAGATTCAATCTTTACTCATTAAAACACCCTTCGTGACGTCAAAGGGAACTCGAATAACTTTAACTCAAAACTCTCATTTCTTTTCAAAGATTCAATCTTTATACAATAAGAATTTCTAGTGACTTAATAGGTACCTCGATTGAGGTAATTTCATTCAAAGATTCAATCTTTATTCATTAAAACACTCTTCGAGATGTCAAAAGGAACTCGAATAAGTTTAACTCAAAACTCTAATTTTCTTTCAAAGATTCAATCTTTATACATCAAAAAGATCTAGTAACATAATAGGTTCCTGTATTGAGGAATTTTCATTCGAAGATTCAATCTTTGGTCATTAAAACATTCTTCGCGACTTCATAGGTAACTCGAATAAGTTAAACTCAATACTCTCATTTTTTTCAAAGATTCCATCTTTATACATTAAAAAGGTCTACTGACATAATAGGTACATTGATTGAGATAATTTCGTTCAAAGATTCAATCTTTACTCATTAAAACACGCTTCGTGACGTCAAAGGGAACTCAAATAACTTTAACTCAAAACTCGTAGTTCTTTACAAATATTCAATCTTAATACATTAAAAAGGTCTAGTGACATAATAGGTACCTTGATTGAGGTAATTTCATTCAAAGATTCAATATTTACTCTTTAAAACACTGTTCGAGACGTCGCAGGGAACTCGAATATGTTTAACTCAAAACTCTCATTTTCTTTCAAAGCTTGAACCTTTATACATTAAAAAGGTCTAGTGACATAATAAGTACCTCATTGAGGTAATTTCATACAAAGATTCAATCCTTACGTGTTAAAACACTATTCGGGACGTCATAGGGAACTCGGATAGGTTCAACTCATAACGCTCATTTCTTTTTAAAGATTCAATCTTTATATATAAAAGGTCCAGGGACAAAATAAGTCCCTTGATTCAAGTAATTTCAATCAAATATTCAATCTTTACTCGTTGAAATACTTTTCGGGATGTCATAGGGAACTCGAATAAGTTTAACTTAAAACAGTCATTTTCTTTCCAAGATTCAATCTTTATACATTAAAAAGGTCTTGTAACATAATAGGTACCTTTACTACGGTATTTTCATTCAAAGATTCATTATTTAGTCATTAAAACACTGTTCACGACTTCATAGGTAAATCGAATAAGTTGAACTCAGAACTATCATTTTATTCCAAAGATTCAATCTTTAGACACTAAAAAGGTCTAGTAACATAATAGGTACCTTTATTGAGGTGTTTTCATTCAAAGATTCAATCTTTATTCATTAAAACACTCTTCGCGACTTCATAGGTAACTCGAATAAGTTAAACTCAAAACTCTCACTTTCTTTCCAAGATTCAATCTTTGTACATTAAAAAGGCCTAGTGACATAACAGCTACCTTGATTGAGGTAATTACATTCAAAGATTCAATATTTACTCATTCAAACACTCTTTGGGACGTTACAGGGAACGTGAATAAGTTTAACTCAAAACTCTCATTTTCTTTCAAAGATACAGTCTTTATACATTAAAAAGGTTTACTAACAAAATAAGTACCTTTATTGAGGTAGTTTCATTCAAAGATTCAATCTTTAGTCATTAAAACACTCTTCGCGACTTCATAGGTAACTCGAATAAGTTGAACTCAAAACTCTCATGTTCTTTCAAAGATTCAATCTTTATACATTAAAAAGGTTTAGTGACAGAATAGGTACCTTGATTGAGGTAATTTCATTCAAAGATTCAATCTTTACTCATTAAAACACTCTTCGTGACGTCAAAGGAAACTTGAATAACTTTAACTCGAAACACTCATTTCTTTTCAAAACGTCAATCTTTATAAATTAAAATGGTCTAGTGATGTAATAGCTACCTTGATTCAGGTAATTTCATTCAATGATTCAATCTTTACTCATTAAGACACTCTTCGGGATGTTACAGGGAACTCGAATAAGTTTAACTCAAAAATCACATTTTCTTTCAAAGATTCAATCTTTATACATTGGGAAGGTCTAGTAACAGAATTGGTACCTTTATTGTGGTATTTTTCATTCAAAGATTCCATCTTCAGTCATTAAAACACTCTTCGCGATTTCATAGGTAACTCGAATAAGTTAAACTCAAAACACTCATTTTCTTTCAAAGATTCAATCTTTATACATTACAAAGGTCTAGTGGTAGAATAGGTACCATGATTGAGGTAATTTCATTCAAAGATTCAATCTTTACTCATTAAAACACTCTTCGTGACGTCAAAGGGAACTCGAATAACTTTAACTCAAAACTCTCATTTCTTTTCAAAGATTCAATCTTTATACAATAAAAATTTCTAGTGACTTAATAGGTACCTCGATTGAGGTAATTTCATTCAAAGATTCAATCTTTATTCATTAAAACACTCTTCGGGATGTCAAAAGGAACTCGAATAAGTTTAACTCAAAACTCAAATTTTCTTTCAAAGATTCATTCTTTATACATCAAAAAGATCTAGTAACATAATAGGTTCCTGTATTTAGGAATTTTCATTCGAAGATTCAATCTTTGGTCATTAAAACACTCTTCGCGACTTCATAGGTAACTCGAATAAGTTAAACTCAATACTCTCATTTTTTTCAAAGATTCCATCTTTATACATTAAAAAGGTCTACTGACATAATAGGTACATTGATTGAGATAATTTCGTTCAAAGATTCAATCTTTACTCATTAAAACACGCTTCGTGACGTCAAAGGGAACTCAAATAACTTTAACTCGAAACTCGTAGTTCTTTACAAATATTCAATCTTTATACATTGAAAAGGTCTAGTGATATAATAGGTACCTTGATTGACGTAATTTCATTCAAAGATTTAATATTTACTCTTTAAAACACACTTCGAGACGTCGCAGGGAACTCGAATATGTTTAACTCAAAACTCTCATTTTCTTTCAAAGCTTGAACCTTTATACATTAAAAAGGTCTAGTGACATAATAAGTACCTCTATTGAGGTAATTTCATACAAAGATTCAATCCTTACGCGTTAAAACACTATTCGGGACGTCATAGGGAACTCGGAGAGGTTCAACTCATAACGCTCATTTCTTTTTAAAGATTCAATCTTTATATATAAAAGGTCCAGGGACAAAATAAGTCCCTTGATTCAAGTAATTTCAATCAAAGATTCAATCTTTACTCGTTGAAATACTCTTCGGGATGTCATAGGGAACTCGAATAAGTTTAACTCAAAACAGTCATTTTCTTTCCAAAATTCAATCTTTATACATTAAAAAGGTCTTGTAACATAATAGGTACCTTTACTACGGTATTTTCATTCAAAGATTCATTATTTAGTCATTAAAACACTGTTCACGACTTCATAGGTAAATCGAATAAGTTGAACTCAGAACTATCATTTTATTCCAAAGATTCAATCTTTAGACATTAAAAAGGTCTAGTAACATAATAGGTACCTTTATTGAGGTGTTTTCATTCAAAGATTCATTCTTTATTCATTAAAACACTCTTCGCGACTTCATAGGTAACTCGAATAAGTTAAACTCAAAACTCTCACTTTCTATCCAAGATTCAATCTTTGTACATTAAAAAGGCCTAGTGACATAACAGCTACCTTGATTGAGGTAATTACATTCAAAGATTCAATATTTACTCATTAAAACACTCTTTGGGACGTTACAGGGAACGTGAATAAGTTTAACTCAAAACTCTCATTTTCTTTCAAACATACAGTCTTTATAAATTAAAAAGGTCTACTAACAAAATAAGTACCTTTATTGAGGCATTTTCATTCAAAGATTCAATCTTTAGTCATTAAAACACTCTTCGCAACTTCATTGGTAACTCGAATAAGTTGAACTCAAAACCCTCATGTTCTTTCAAAGATTCAATCTTTATACATCAAAAAGGTTTAGTGACAGAATAGGTACCTTGATTGAGGTAATTTAATTCAAAGATTCAATCTTTACTCATTAAAACACTCTTCGTGACGTCAAAGGGAACTTGAATAACTTTAACTCGAAACACTCATTTCTTTTCAAAACGTCAATCTTTATAAATAAAAAAGGTCTAGTGATGTAATAGCTATCTTGATTGAGGTAATTTCATTCAATGATTCAATCTTTACTCATTAAGACAATCTCCGGGACGTTACAGGGAACTCGAATAAGTTTAACTCAAAAATCTTATTTTCTTTCAAAGATTCAATCTTTATACATTGGGAAGGTCTAGTAACAGAATTGGTACCTTTATTGTGGTATTTTTCATTCAAAGATTCCATCTTCAGTCATTAAAACACTCTTCGCGATTTCATAGGTAACTCGAATAAGTTAAACTCAAAACACTCATTTTCTTTCAAAGATTCAATCTTTATACATTACAAAGGTCTAGTGGTAGAATAGGTACCTTGATTGAGGTAATTTCATTCAAAGATTGAATCTTTTCTCATCAAAACACTCTTCGTGACGTCAAAGGGAACTCGAATAACTTTAACTCAAAACTCTCATTTCTTTTCAAAGATTCAATCTTTATACAATAAAAATTTCTAGTGACTTAATAGGTACCTCGATTGAGGTAATTTCATTCAAAGATTCAATCTTTATTCATTAAAACACTCTTCGGGATGTCAAAAGGAACTCGAATAAGTTTAACTCAAAACTCTAATTTTCTTTCAAAGATTCAATCTTTATACATCAAAAAGATCTAGTAACAAAATAGGTTCCTGTATTGAGGAATTTTCATTCGAAGATTCAATCTTTGGTCATTAAAACACTCTTCGCGACTTCATAGGTAACTCGAATAAGTTAAACTCAATACTCTCATTTTTTTTCAAAGATTCCATCTTTATACATTAAAAAGGTCTACTGACATAATAGGTACATTGATTGAGATAATTTCGTTCAAAGTTTCAATCTTTACTCATTAAAACACGCTTCGTGACGTCAAAGGGAACTCAAATAACTTTAACTCAAAACTCGTAGTTCTTTACAAATATTCAATCTTTATACATTAAAAAGGTCTAGTGACATAATAGGTACCTTGATTGAGGTAATTTCATTCAAAGATTCAATATTTACTCCTTAAAACTCTCTTCGAGATGTCGCAGGGAACTCGAATATGTTTAACTCAAAACTCTCATTTTCTTTCAAAGCTTGAACCTTTATACATTCAAAAGGTCTAGTGACATAATAAGTACCTCTATTGAGGTAATTTCATACAAAGATTCAATCCTTACGCGTTAAAACACTATTCGGGGCGTCATAGGGAACTCGGATAGGTTCAACTCATAACGCTCATTTCTTTTTAAAGATTCAATCTTTATATATAAAAGGTCCAGGGACAAAATAAGTCCTTGATTCAAGTAATTTCAATCAAAGATTCAATCTTTACTCGTTGAAATACTCTTCGGGATGTCATAGGGAACTCGAATAAGTTTAACTCAAAACAGTCATTTTCTTTCCAAGATTCAATCTTTATACATTAAAAAGGTCTTGTAACATAATAGGTACCTTTACTACGGTATTTTCATTCAAAGATTCATTATTTAGTCATTAAAACACTGTTCACGACTTCATAGGTAAATCGAATAAGTTGAACTCAGAACTATCATTTTATTCCAAAGATTCAATCTTTAGACATTAAAAAGGTCTAGTAACATAATAGGTACCTTTATTGAGGTGTTTTCATTCAAAGATTCAATCTTTATTCATTAAAACACTCTTCGCGACTTCATAGGTAACTCGAATAAGTTAAACTCAAAACTCTCACTTTCTTTCCAAGATTCAATCTTTGTACATTAAAAAGGCCTAGTGACATAACAACTACCATGAATGAGGTAATTACATTCAAAGATTCAATATTTACTCATTAAAACACTCTTTGGGACGTTACAGGGAACGTGAATAAGTTTAACTCAAAACTCTCATTTTCTTTCAAAGATACAGTCTTTATACATTAAAAAGGTCTACTAACAAAATAAGTACCTTTACTGAGGTAGTTTCATTCAAAGATTCAATCTTTAGTCATTAAAACACTCTTCGCAACTTCATAGGTAACTCGAATAAGTTGAACTCAAAACTCTCATGTTCTTTCAAAGATTCAATCTTTATACATTAAAAAGGTTTAGTGATAGAATAGGTACCTTGATTGAGGTAATTTCATTCAAAGATTCAATCTTTACTCATTAAAACACTCTTCGTGACGTCAAAGGGAACTTGAATAACTTTAACTAGAAACACTCATTTCTTTTCAAAACGTCAATCTTTATAAATTAAAAAGGTCTAGCGATGTAATAGCTACCTTGATTGAGGTAATTTCATTCAATGATTTAATCTTTACTCATTAAGACACTCTTCGGGACGTTACAGGGAACTCGAATAAGTTTAACTCAAAAATCTCATTTTCTTTCAAAGATTCAATCTTTATACATTGGGAAGGTCTAGTAACAGAATTGGTACCCTTATTGTGGTATTTTTCATTCAAAGATTCCATCTTCAGTCATTAAAACACTCTTCGCGATTTCATAGGTAACTCGAATAAGTTAAACTCAAAACACTCATTTTCTTTCAAAGATTCAATCTTTATACATTACAAAGGTCTAGTGGTAGAATAGGTACCTTGATTGAGGTAAATTCATTCAAAGATTGAATATTTACTCATCAAAACACTCTTCGTGACGTCAAAGGGAACTCGAATAACTTTAACTCAAAACTCTCATTTCTTTTCAAAGATTCAATCTTTATACAATAAAAATTTCTAGTGACTTAATAGGTACCTCGATTGAGGTAATTTCATTCAAAGATTCAATCTTTATTCATTAAAACACTCTTCGGGATGTCAAAAGGAACTCGAATAAGTTTAACTCAAAACTCTAATTTTCTTTCAAAGATTCAATCTTTATACATCAAAAAGATCTAGTAACAAAATAGGTTCTTGTATTGAGGAATTTTCATTCGAACATTCAATCTTTGGTCATTAAAACACTCTTCGCGACTTCATAGGTAACTCGAATAAGTTAAACTCAATACTCTCATTTTTTTTCAAAGATTCCATCTTTATACATTAAAAAGGTCTACTGACATAATAGGTACATTGATTGAGATAATTTCGTTCAAAGATTCAATCTTTACTCATTAAAACACGCTTCGTGACGTCAAAGGGAACTCAAATAACTTTAACTCAAAACTCGTAGTTCTTTACAAATATTCAATCTTTATACATTAAAAAGGTCTAGTGACATAATAGGTACCTTGATTGAGGTAATTTCATTCAAAGATTCAATATTTACTCCTTAAAACTCTCTTCGAGATGTCGCAGGGAACTCGAATATGTTTAACTCAAAACTCTCATTTTCTTTCAAAGCTTGAACCTTTATACATTAAAAAGGTCTAGTGACATAATAAGTACCTCTATTGAGGTAATTTCATACAAAGATTCAATCCTTACGCGTTAAAACACTATTCGGGGCGTCATAGGGAACTCGGATAGGTTCAACTCATAACGCTCATTTCTTTTTAAAGATTCAATCTTTATATATAAAAGGTCCAGGGACAAAATAAGTCCTTGATTCAAGTAATTTCAATCAAAGATTCAATCTTTACTCGTTGAAATACTCTTCGGGATGTCATAGGGAACTCGAATAAGTTTAACTCAAAACAGTCATTTTCTTTCCAAGATTCAATCTTTATACATTAAAAAGGTCTTGTAACATAATAGGTACCTTTACTACGGTATTTTCATTCAAAGATTCATTATTTAGTCATTAAAACACTGTTCACGACTTCATAGGTAAATCGAATAAGTTGAACTCAGAACTATCATTTTATTCCAAAGATTCAATCTTTAGACATTAAAAAGGTCTAGTAACATAATAGGTACCTTTATTGAGGTGTTTTCATTCAAAGATTCAATCTTTATTCATTAAAACACTCTTCGCGACTTCATAGGTAACTCGAATAAGTTAAACTCAAAACTCTCACTTTCTTTCCAAGATTCAATCTTTGTACATTAAAAAGGCCTAGTGACATAACAACTACCATGCATGAGGTAATTACATTCAAAGATTCAATATTTACTCATTAAAACACTCTTTGGGACGTTACAGGGAACGTGAATAAGTTTAACTCAAAACTCTCATTTTCTTTCAAAGATACAGTCTTTATACATTAAAAAGGTCTACTAACAAAATGAGTACCTTTATTGAGGTAGTTTCATTCAAAGATTCAATCTTTAGTCATTAAAACACTCTTCGCAACTTCATAGGTAACTCGAATAAGTTGAACTCAAAACTCTCATGTTCTTTCAAAGATTCAATCTTTATACATTAAAAAGGTTTAGTGATAGAATAGGTACCTTGATTGAGGTAATTTCATTCAAAGATTCAATCTTTACTCATTAAAACACTCTTCGTGACGTCAAAGGGAACTTGAATAACTTTAACTCGAAACACTCATTTCTTTTCAAAACGTCAATCTTTATAAATTAAAAAGGTCTAGCGATGTAATAGCTACCTTGATTGAGGTAATTTCATTCAATGATTTAATCTTTACTCATTAAGACACTCTTCGGGACGTTACAGGGAACTCGAATAAGTTTAACTCAAAAATCTCATTTTCTTTCAAAGATTCAATCTTTATACATTGGGAAGGTCTAGTAACAGAATTGGTACCCTTATTGTGGTATTTTTCATTCAAAGATTCCATCTTCAGTCATTAAAACACTCTTCGCGATTTCATAGGTAACTCGAATAAGTTAAACTCAAAACACTCATTTTCTTTCAAAGATTCAATCTTTATACATTACAAAGGTCTAGTGGTAGAATAGGTACCTTGATTGAGGTAATTTCATTCAAAGATTGAATATTTACTCATCAAAACACTCTTCGTGACGTCAAAGGGAACTCGAATAACTTTAACTCAAAACTCTCATTTCTTTTCAAAGATTCAATCTTTATACAATAAAAATTTCTAGTGACTTAATAGGTACCTCGATTGAGGTAATTTCATTCAAAGATTCAATCTTTATTCATTAAAACACTCTTCGGGATGTCAAAAGGAACTCGAATAAGTTTAACTCAAAACTCTAATTTTCTTTCAAAGATTCAATCTTTATACATCAAAAAGATCTAGTAACAAAATAGGTTCTTGTATTGAGGAATTTTCATTCGAACATTCAATCTTTGGTCATTAAAACACTCTTCGCGACTTCATAGGTAACTCGAATAAGTTAAACTCAATACTCTCATTTTTTTTCAAAGATTCCATCTTTATACATTAAAAAGGTCTACTGACATAATAGGTACATTGATTGAGATAATTTCGTTCAAAGATTCAATCTTTACTCATTAAAACACGCTTCGTGACGTCAAAGGGAACTCAAATAACTTTAACTCAAAACTCGTAGTTCTTTACAAATATTCAATCTTTATACATTAAAAAGGTCTAGTGACATAATAGGTACCTTGATTGAGGTAATTTCATTCAAAGATTCAATATTTACTCCTTAAAACTCTCTTCGAGATGTCGCAGGGAACTCGAATATGTTTAACTCAAAACTCTCATTTTCTTTCAAAGCTTGAACCTTTATACATTAAAAAGGTCTAGTGACATAATAAGTACCTCTATTGAGGTAATTTCATACAAAGATTCAATCCTTACGCGTTAAAACACTATTCGGGACGTCAGAGGGAACTCGGATAGGTTCAACTCATAACGCTCATTTCTTTTTAAAGATTCAATCTTTATATATAAAAGGCCCAGGGACAAAATAAGTCCCTTGATTCAAGTAATTTCAATCAAAGATTCAATCTTTACTCGTTGAAATACTCTTTGGGATGTCATAGGGAACTCGAATAAGTTTAACTCAAAACAGTCATTTTCTTTCCAAGATTCAATCTTTATATATTAAAAAGGTCTTGTAACATAATAGGTACCTTTACTACGGTATTTTCATTCAAAGATTCATTATTTAGTCATTAAAACACTGTTCACGACTTCATAGGTAAATTGAATAAGTTGAACTCAGAACTATCATTTTATTCCAAAGATTCAATCTTTAGACATTAAAAAGGTCTAGTAACATAATAGGTACCTTTATTGAGGTGTTTTCATTCAAAGATTCAATCTTTATTCATTAAAACACTCTTCGCGACTTCATAGGTAACTCGAATAAGTTAAACTCAAAACTCTCACTTTCTTTCCAAGATTCAATCTTTGTACATTAAAAAGGCCTAGTGACATAACAAGTACCATGAATGAGGTAATTACATTCAAAGATTCAATATTTACTCATTAAAACACTCTTTGGGACGTTACAGGGAACGTGAATAAGTTTAACTCAAAACTCTCATTTTCTTTCAAAGATACAGTCTTTATACATTAAAAAGGTCTACTAACAAAATAAGTACCTTTATTGAGGTAGTTTCATTCAAAGATTCAATCTTTAGTCATTAAAACACTCTTCGCAACTTCATAGGTAACTCGAATAAGTTGAACTCAAAACTCTCATGTTCTTTCAAAGATTCAATCTTTATACATTAAAAAGGTTTAGTGATAGAATAGGTACCTTGATTGAGGTAATTTCATTCAAAGATTCAATCTTTACTCATTAAAACACTCTTCGTGACGTCAAAGGGAACTTGAATAACTTTAACTCGAAACACTCATTTCTTTTCAAAACGTCAATCTTTATAAATTAAAAAGGTCTAGTGATGTAATAGCTACCTTGATTGAGGTAATTTCATTCAATGATTTAATCTTTACTCATTAAGACACTCTTCGGGACGTTACAGGGAACTCGAATAAGTTTAACTCAAAAATCTCATTTTCTTTCAAAGATTCAATCTTTATACATTGGGAAGGTCTAGTAACAGAATTGGTACCTTTATTGTGGTATTTTTCATTCAAAGATTCCATCTTCAGTCATTAAAACACTCTTCGCGATTTCATAGGTAACTCGAATAAGTTAAACTCAAAACACTCATTTTCTTTCAAAGATTCAATCTTTATACATTACAAAGGTCTAGTGGTAGAATAGGTACCTTGATTGAGGTAATTTCATTCAAAGATTGAATCTTTACTCATCAAAACACTCTTCGTGACGTCAAAGGGAACTCGAATAACTTTAACTCAAAACTCTCATTTATTTTCAAAGATTCAATCTTTATACAATAAAAATTTCTAGTGACTTAATAGGTACCTCGATTGAGGTAATTTCATTCAAAGATTCAATCTTTATTCATTAAAACACTCTTCGGGATGTCAAAAGGAACTCGAATAAGTTTAACTCAAAACTCTAATTTTCTTTCAAAGATTCAATCTTTATACATCAAAAAGATCTAGTAACAAAATAGGTTCCTGTATTGAGGAATTTTCATTCGAAGATTCAATCTTTGGTCATTAAAACACTCTTCGCGACTTCATAGGTAACTCGAATAAGTTAAACTCAATACTCTCATTTTTTTTCAAAGATTCCATCTTTATACATTAAAAAGGTCTACTGACATAATAGGTACATTGATTGAGATAATTTCGTTCAAAGATTCAATCTTTACTCATTAAAACACGCTTCGTGACGTCAAAGGGAACTCAAATAACTTTAACTCAAAACTCGTAGTTCTTTACAAATATTCAATCTTTATACATTAAAAAGGTCTAGTGACATAATAGGTACCTTGATTGAGGTAATTTCATTCAAAGATTCAATATTTACTCCTTAAAACTCTCTTCGAGACGTCGCAGGGAACTCGAATATGTTTAACTCAAAACTCTCATTTTCTTTCAAAGCTTGAACCTTTATACATTAAAAAGGTCTAGTGACATAATAAGTACCTCTATTGAGGTAATTTCATACAAAGATTCAATCCTTACGCGTTAAAACACTATTCGGGACGTCATAGGGAACTCGGATAGGTTCAACTCATAACGCTCATTTCTTTTTAAAGATTCAATCTTTATATATAAAAGGCCCAGGGACAAAATAAGACCCTTGATTCAAGTAATTTCAATCAAAGATTCAATCTTTACTCGTTGAAATACTCTTCGGGATGTCATAGGGAACTCGAATAAGTTTAATTCAGAACAGTCATTTTCTTTCCAAGATTCAATCTTTATACATTAAAAAGGTCGTGAAACATAATAGGTACCTTTACTACGGTATTTTCATTCAAAGATTCATTATTTAGTCATTAAAACACTGTTCACGACTTCATAGGTAAATCGAATAAGTTAAACTCAGAACTATCATTTTATTCCAAAGATTCAATCTTTAGACATTAAAAAGGTCTAGCAACATAATAGGTACCTTTATTGAGGTGTTTTCATTCAAAGATTCAATCTTTATTCATTAAAACACTCTTCGCGACTTCATAGGT